>NW_006256797.1:1168764-1286911 GCF_000478725.1 Eutrema salsugineum | reverse complement strand
GCCACTAGTTTGAGGATGATAAGGAGTAGCTACCTTGTGTTTCACTCATGCTTCTCAGCAATCCTTCCCAAAGTCTTGTTCACAAAATGAGATCCTCCATCAGAAATGACAATCCTGGGTACTCCAAATCTTGGGAAGATAATGTTCTTGAAAAACTTCACCACTACCTTGGAATCATTGGTAGGGGAAGCAATGGCCTCAACCCATTTGGACACATAGTCCACAGCAACTAGTATATACTGATTCCCATAAGATGAAATGAAAGGCCCCATGAAGTCAACTCCCCAGCAATCAAATATTTCAACTTCTAGAATTGGATTTTGAGGCATCTCACTCCTCTTTGATATATTCCCATGCCTCTGACAGGCATCACATGATGAAACAACTAGCTGAGCATCTTTGAACATTGTGGGCCACCAAAACCCACTCTGAAGAACCTTTGCCACAGTCTTGAATGCTCCCATGTGACCCCCAAAAGCTGAACCATGACACTCTTGCAACACAGGTTGCATCTCCTCCTCAGCAAGACACCTTCTATACAGCTGATCTTTGTTCAGGACCTACAGGTAGGGCTCATCCCAGTGGTATCTTTGAACATCTCTGAAGAACTTCTTTCTGTGGTAAGCATCAAGTTCAAGTGGTTCCACTCCACAAGCAAGAAAGTTCACAATATCAGCAAACCAGGACATTCTCTTTTCTTGGATGCTATCCACTTCTTCAAACTCCAAATAAGAATGGAGCACCATCAATGATTCCTCAGGAAGACTGTCATTAAGAGGGACTTCCGAGTCTATTCTCAACCTAGAGAGATGGTCTGCAGCTCCATTCTCTATACCTTTTTTGTCCTGTACTTCCATATCAAACTCCTGAAGTAGAAGAACCCATCATAACAGTCTAGGCTTAGCATCTTTCTTGGTCATCAGATACCTGAGGGCTGCATGATCAGTATATACAATGACTCTTGATCCCACCAGGTAGCTTCTGAATTTATCAAAGGCAAAGACGATTGCCAGCATTTCCTTCTCAGTGGTAGTATACTTCTCTTGGGCAGAGTCAAGTGTTCTACTGGCATAGTAGATGACATGAAGCTTCTTATCCTTCCTCTGGCCAAGACAGCTCCAATAGCTAAATCAGATGCATCTGTCATAACCTCAAAAGGAAGGGACCAGTCTGGGGCTTGGACAATTGGTGCACTGACTAATGCATCCTTGATCATCTTGAAGGCCTCTTCACATTCAGCATCAAAGATGAAATCAACTTCTTTACACAACAGTCTTGTCAAGGGCCTGGCAATTCTTGAGAAGTCTTTGATAAATCTTCTGTAAAATCCTGCATGCCCAAGGAAACTCATTATCCCTTTGACTGAAGTGGGAGTTTGCAGATTCACCATTACTTCCACTTTTGCTCTGTTAACCTCTATGCCCTTCTCAGATATCTTATGCCCAAGTACAATTCCTTCCTGCACCATGAAGTGGCATTTCTCCCAATTCAACACCAAGTTATGCTGCTCACATCTCTCCAAGACCTGTGACAAATTAGAGAGACAATCCGAGAAGGAGGAGCCATAGACACTAAAATCATCCATGAACACCTCCACCTTCTCTTCAATTATGTCAGAGAATATATGCATCATGCAACGTTGAAATGTGGCAGGGGCATTACAGAGACCAAAAGGCATTCGCCTGTATGCAAATGTGCCATAAGGGCAAGTGAATGTTGTTTTCTCTTGATCTCGAGGATCTATGGGGATTTGAAAGAACCCCGAGTACCCATCAAAAAAACAAAAGAAGGGGTGGTTTGCAAGCCTCTCTAACATCTGATCAATGAAAGGCAAAGGAAAATGATCCTTCCTAGAGACTGCATTGAGCTTTCTATACTCTATACACATTCTGTGTCCTGTGACAGTCCTAGTAGCTATCAGCTAATCCTTCTCGTTTTTAAACACTGTGATCCCACCCTTCTTGGGCACAACATGAACAGGAGATACCCATCTTGAGTCAGAGATTGGGTAAATTATCCCTGCATCAAGAAGCTTGAGTGTCTCCTTCTTAACCACCTCCTTAAGGTTGGGGTTAAGACGTCGTTGATGCTCAATAGAGGACATAGATTGGTCTTCTAGGTGTATCCTGTGGGTGCAAATGTCAGGAGAGATCCCTCTAATATCAGCCAAAGAGTATCCTATGGCTCTCCTGAACTTTCTTATCTCACTAAGCAATGCACTCTCTTGATGCTCTAATAAGCTATCAATGATGATTACTGGATATGTAGAGTTTAAGCCCAAGAATGCATACTTGAGCCCTGTTGGTAGAGGCTTAAGCTCAACATGGGGTGTATCAGCCTCATTCCAATCCTTGTCCAAGCTGCATTGGCTCATTTCTGCTCCTTTGATAGCCAAGACCTCAGAGCCACTTTGTTCCAGTTCCAAAAACCTTGCCTCAGGACCAAGCTCTCTAGCATTGTCCAAATACAACTTGTACCCTTCACTTGCTTCTGCTAAGAGCCCATTGTCTCCTTGTTCTTGAGTTAGAGCAGCTTGAAAAGGATCCTCAGTGTTCAGTTCCTCAAGCAACTCATCAGCCAACTGATCCATTGTCTCCACATAGAAGCATTGACCTTCAATGGTGGGTTTCTTCATCATCTCATTCACATCAAACTGGAGCTTCTCAGACCCAAGTTGAAGCTCTATTATCCCACCTCTCACGTCAATAATAGCTCCTGCAGTGGACAGGAATGGCCTGCCCAAGATAAGAGGATCAACTGGTTCCTGATCCATTTCCATCACAACAAAATCAGTTGGAACCTCAAAACCACCAATCTTGACAGGTAGATCTTCCAACATACCAACAGGCAATCTAACTGATCTATCTGCAAGGATAAGAGAGATCCTTGCAGGTTTGAAGACTCTAAAGCCCAGCTTCTTTGCTATGGAGAATGGCATCAAGCTGACTGATGCTCCTAGATCACAAAGACATCCAGAGAATAGAAGAGGTCCAATGGCACAAGGGAGTGTGAAACTCCCAGGATCAGTCAACTTTCTTGGAATGGACTTCTTCTGAATGATAGCACTGCATTCATGACTTAGTACCACCATGCCTTGAAGCTCTTTAGTCTTGTTCAGAATGGCATCCTTCAAGAACTTACCCATCTTTGGCATCATTAGAAATGCGTCAATGAGAGGCATTGTGAGTGGTGTCTCATTGAGTGCCTTCTCAAATACAGCTCTTGTCTTATCCACAAGTTGCTTCTTAAATCTCCCTGGAAATGGAAGCTTGGGTTGATATGGAGGTGGTGGCACATATGTCTTTTCTGGTTCAGGTTCCTTTGCTACCTCTTTACCCTTTTCTTTCCTTAGTTTCTCAGCAACTTGATCATCTTTTAAGGCTGCCTCCCCCTCAGTTTGATCATTGTCCTCAATTATCACATTGTTGTTCTCAATACCAGGAAACTCCTTTCACTCCTCAGTGTAATGGCCTTAGCATATTCCTTGGGGTTGGGTTCAGGTTTTCCAGGTAGGTGGCCTTGGTTCCTTGAGCTTGAGGCCTGGTTTTCCTTCAGTTCCTTGATTTCCTGCTGCATGGCTGCATTCTGGCTTGCAAATATCTGTTGACCTTGAAGTAGTTGTTGCAGAATACCAACCATATCTGACCCCATCTGTGGCTGCTGCTGAACCGTTGGTGGCTGAAACTGTTGTTGAACCAGCGCCTGCTGTTGGAACTGTGGTGGACCAAACGCTGGTCGTGCCTTTTGCTGCTGTGAACTGAAACCAGTACCCTGAAATGGTTGCTGTTGCTGACCAAAACCCTGATTCTGAGCAAACTGATTCTTGGTTGGAAAGACCCTTGAAAGTTGTTCTTGGGAACAAAGTTCTTTGGAGCTTGAGAATTGGGATAGACCTGGTCTTGTGGGTTTGCTACATTGGGGTTCCTGTAAGAGAGGTTCTGATTTGCATTGCCATACTGATATCTCTGGAACCTCTGATTCCCAATGTAGTTAAGCTCCTCCTGGGTTAGACCTTCTTCACTTATGTTCTCAAAGATCTGAGAAGGTTCCTCATACTCTCCTACAAAGTGCATTGGCTTTTGAGTGGAGAATTTCAACTTGTCTAATTCATTCCTCAACTCCTTAACTTCTCTAGTGAGCCTCTGTTCTGAGCTTGAGCCTTCAGATCTATTTGATCTGTCATAGTCTTCTCCATAAGTGTCATTGCTCATTGCTAAGTTCTCCACTAGCTCTAAAGCAGCATGAATCTCCTTGCCCAGAAAGTTCCCATTGGAAGCAGTATCCAGCTGGTTTCTAATCTTGGGAAGAGCTCCTCTATAAAGTGTGCTGAGAAGAGAAGCCTCACTAAACCCATGGTGTGGGCATTGGTTGGTGTAGCTCCTGAATCTCTCATATGCTTCACCAAAACTCTCATTGCTGTGCTGAGTGAAGCTAGAGATTTGGTTTCTCAGTTTTGCAGTTTTGGAGGTTGAGAAGAACTTAGATAGGAAGGCTTTTTTGCATTGCTCCCAGGTTAGAATGGAGCCTCTTGGAAGATTCTTTTCCCATTGGTGAGCTTTGTCACCAAGACTGAAGGGGAATAATCTTAGCTTGAAACTGTCTTCAGAAACTCCATTTATCTTTGTCAGGTCACACACTTTATCAAATTGATCCAAGTGTTCCAAGGGATCTTAAATTGCTAATCCATGGAACTTTGAGTTCTGGACCATATTCAACAAGGATGCCTTCACTTCAAAGTTGTTGTTTTGCACAGGTGGTGCCTGAATTCCAGCTCCATACTGATGAGCATTTGCCCTGTCATTCTCTCCAACATAGCCCTGTGGCTGCTCATATCTCCTTTGCTGGTGTTGGAAGGGCTGATGTTGGTGGTGCACCTGTTGTCTTTGCTGTGCATTGGCCTGATGCCTCTGCTGATGAGCTGGAGCTTGTCCCTGGTGGGCATAAGCTTGCTGTTGATGTACATGTTCCTGATGAACATTATCCTGAGCCTTTTGCTCCTGAACCGGTTGTTCTATATCCACCACATGCTCTCTTTGGTCTTCCATATCAGCCTGATCAATCTGTCTTCCACGTCTGTCCCTTCTCCTCCTTGGTACCAAAAGATTAATGTTGTCGTTGAGAGGGAAAGGTGGACCACAGCTTCTTGATCTGGACATGGTGTTCATGCACCTGAAATCACAAACAGCACTTGAAAGTAATCAGTAAAAACAAAAAATAAGCACTTGATCTCAAGAACAGATCAGAGCTTAATGCTAAACAATCATAAATTTGGCACGGCGCCATTGATAGATAGACTTTATGGGTCTCAGTGCTATCAATCCCCTTATCAGTGTAGCACAAAGAGGTTATCAATCCAAGAATGTCGTGATAGACACTAAGCTATGTGATCAGTTTCTCAATTCAAGTGAACAGGTCAGGTTTTGATTGACTAATGACAACTACAAACTTAAAACAAGATTAATGACTAAGAAGTGATCAAACAAAGAACTAAGCAAATGACAAGTGATGAGAATGTATGTATGATGATGAGAAAGGTCTTAGACATGATAGTGGATTAGGGTGCCTTCAGTGATAAACTAATGAGCGAATGAACCATATGATCAAGCAAACCATTCAACTTAAATATCATTAATTAAGTTAATCCTCTCATGAAGGTATCAACTTCTATGCCAAAACAGTTTCTAACCTTATCATCATTAGTGAAACATGAATTAACAAGCATTAAGAATCAGTTTAATTTGTCATTTAAGCATATAAACAATCATTCCCATGATGAATAATACTTAAACCTCTAACAACCTTGGTTCAGGCATTTCATCAAACACTTTTGGTGCATGAAATGCCCAGAATCTAGACCACATATGATTTGTATGGATCTAGCATTAAGAACAGGTTGTAGAGA
The DNA here is from genome assembly GCF_000478725.1 of Eutrema salsugineum. Taxonomy (NCBI): domain Eukaryota; kingdom Viridiplantae; phylum Streptophyta; class Magnoliopsida; order Brassicales; family Brassicaceae; genus Eutrema; species Eutrema salsugineum. The sequence goes on along the minus strand of NW_006256797.1, from coordinate 1,281,009 downwards.
ATGGAATATGCAAGATCTAACCCCTAAGCTCACTAATCTACCACTTAAGCACCCTAATCTACATATCTAAGACCTTAATATGGAGATTACTCACTAATAATGATCAACACACTAGATCCTGTGCAAGATGTGTTGTTAATCATGATTAGAAGTGTGTAAATGAAGAGATAGATGATAGATTCAGAAGAAAACAGCTTTAAACACCAAGATCTCTCAAACTCTCTTGATTAAACACTTAAAGGTCGATATTTCTCTTCTTAAGTGGAGTCTTTCACAAAAGAGGCAAGAGACAAAGGGAATAAAGCATAAGTCTTTGGGAAAAAACCCTAAAAGCTATTTATATGTCTCTAAAAACGAACTGGGTCAGCCCGGAACAAACCGGGTCCTGACCCGGCTTTAGTGGATAAAGTGGAGAATGTGCGAGATGGTCAAGAGTCTCCCAGGTCGCATGCCCAAGTCGCACAGGTGAAGAAACGGTCTTGTGAGCCTTAAGTCACTTAGTCTCAGCCTCACGCCCAAGTAGATGTGTTTTGCGAGTCTTTGTGCGGCTTAATCTTTTTCTTCTTCAACTCGCATGATCAAGGCGAAATCTGGGGAAGTTATGTGTGCGACTTGGTCATCCCTTAGTCCCAAGCCGCATGCCCAAGTCGCACAACCAAGGAGAAGAGCTTGAACGAGATAAAACCCTGTAAGTTCAGCCGCATGCCCATCTAGATGTGAATTGCGAGTCTTTGTGCGGCTAAGTCTTCTCTGATCCTTAACTTGCACGACCATGTAGCAGGGGCCTTCAGGGATATGTGCGGCTTGGTCTCCATTACTCCCAGGTCGCAGGCTCAAGTCGGTGTAGATTGCGACTCTTCGTGCAGTGTAGTTCCAAACGCGGCCAACTCGCGTGCCTAAGTCGCACAGTTGTGGACTTAGCATTTTTCTTGCTCGGAAGCTTCAGACCTTATACAGTGATAGCATACCGCACTTCTCAACTCGCAGCTCAACCTCCAGGCATTTATCTTCAGGCGTTGCGAGTTAACCAAGTCGCAAGACTATCTCGCAGCATTCAGGGCTCCTTGGATCACTTCGCATTCAGGGAAGCGTAACTTCCAGGATACTTGTCCGAATTGTGTGATTCCAGTTTCAGTGGACAGAAAACTCATATATCTTCAACTTTGGTGAAGGAACTTTCGGCGCTTGGGAAGTTAAAGGTTTCCTGGAGGGCTCATCTTCGCAGTGCATTGACACAATCAGAAAGAGGCTTCTAGACGTGTGTCCATTCCGGAAACGTTAACTTCTTGCTCATAGCTCCGAATTGAATGATCTCAAACGTTCTGGAAAGAGGACTCAAATATCTCGGATTCTGATAAAGGCCCTGTAAACTGAATCGGTCTGGAAGTGCATCGTCCTTCGCATTCTTCGGAGCTCATCGGGTTGGTTCAAAACGGCAGCGAGACAGGAGTTTCTTCCGACGAGCTTAACTCTCTGCTCATGCCTCCAAATCCTATGATTCCACTTGCACTAGAACAATGATCCAATCTTCTCCAACTTTGATGAAGCACCCGACAGGTTCCGCAGACAGGCAATTTCGGATGTGTGTCTGCACCCGGGAATTTTGGTCGAGAAACTAAGCCAGCCGGTACGCGTTTTGGCCGAGGAATCCACCGCGGTACATGCAAATTGCCGAGAAAAACCTTCCTGTGGTACCTGAGAATGGCCGAGAACCTCCAAAAACCCATTTTCACCATCTTTCAAGCCCTGATCGCCATTCCTCTTCCTGGATCCACCTTTTCAACTCCAAATAGCTCCAAATGCACCTGATAAAAACTCCAAACATGCAAAGACTCATTGGGACCTAATGCAACTCCTCAGGATGAGACACTGAAGTTCACATACCCTGATCACATGATTACTGACCTGTGGGATACAATTGCGTTTGGGATCTTCAGAGGAGGAATATGCAAGAGTTCATGGATAAGAAACTCAGCCATCCGCTATGCTCACAAAGTGCTTTGCCAAATGTTTTTTACCAAAGACAATGATGGTGTGGTGCATCTAGCTGACATGGAGGTACTGGGTATGGGTCTACATCCTCTCATCTGTCATTTGAAGAGCAAGAGAGAATTTCATCTCCCACACTACATCCCTTCTGGTGGTGCTTTCTTGGCACACCATATGCTGATATACAAAGACATTGCTTGGAGTGAGGGTAAAAGGCAGAAGCTCACTAAGTTGCACAATGGATGGTTAGTGACAAATATTCGGAAAGCAAGAGGTTTTGTCTTTAATGATGTTGAGGTCAAGCCTGAGTTGATTGATGAAGCTACCCTCACCAAGGTTGGGTTTTTAACAGAAAGCAATGGTGAAAACCTCTTGTACAGCATCAAGCTTCAAGCTTCTTGAGGCCAAGCCGATGTAGATGAGACACCGGACGCGACCATGGCCCGATTTCTAAGTGGGTTAAATCAAGAACTACAGGATCGCATAGAGTTACAGGAGTATACGAGCCTGTCCGAAATATTACACAAAGCCGTTCTGGTGGAACAGCAACTCAAGAGGAAGAGCAGTACTAGGCCAACCTATGGATCCAGCTCGAGACCAGCTAACCGAGACGATAAGTCTTATCCAGCCCGGATCAACACCAAACCCCAAGCTGATTACAAACTCGGTACGTCCAACACCAAAACCGAGGCAAGACTGAGGCTAATCCAGCCAAGAACAAGGACATCGAGTGTTTTAAATGTAGAGACAAAGGACATTACACCAACAAATGTCCAAATCAGAGGGACATGTTGCTTTTAGACTCCGGAGAGATCATTACCGATGATGAGGAGGATTCTGGCCCTGTGTTCGATGATGACGCTGAGGAAGAAAATGCTGCGGAAGAGAGTTGTTAGTCGCCCGGAGAGTTCTTGTATCTCAGGAGATGGTCCGAGAGGAGGACCAACAGGAGAACCTTGTCCACACGAGATGTAAGGTGTTTGGGAAGATTTGCAGCCTTGTGATAGACGATGGGAGTTATACCAATGTGACGAGTCAAACGCTGGTGGAAAAGCTTGACTTGGAGACCAATAAGCATCCGCAACCCTATAGTTTGAGATGGCTTAACAACCAGCGGTAGTTGAAGGTGACCAGACAAGTAACGGTGCCATTTACCATTGGTCGGTATGAAGACGAGGTGTTGTGCGACGTTTTACCAATGGAGGTTGGGCACATCTTGTTTGGCAGACCCTGGCAGTACGACTGGAAGGTGATACATGACGGCTTCAGCAACAAACAGACGTTCGATCACAATGGACGAAAGGTGGTCCTGGCTTCTTTATCACCCCACGAGGTCTACCTTGACCAGATTGAACTCGGAAAAAACAGCAAAGGTAAAACCTTCTTGAGCGACCCCCTAAACACATTACCAATCAAAAACGAGAGTGAGAGTCTGAGAAAACCCACAGAAATGGCCTTAGTGAGTACACCCGTGAGAGAATCTTTCTTGGTGAGACCTAGTGAGATTAAACACACTGTGTTTACCCGACGACCCTTTGTTTTACTTATGTTTAAACACGCCTTGGCTAGCACCACTAACCCTGAGCCGGAGCTTCCGAGCAGCATCTCTTTGGTTTTGAAGGATAATGCCAATGTCTTTCCAGAAGAAAACCTCGGAGGATTACTGCCGATCAGAGGAATTGAACATCAGATCGATTTCATCCCAGGGGCTTCTCTTCCAAGCTGACCGGCTTATCGAACTAACCCGGTGGAGACTAAGGAGTTGCAATGCCAAGTGGATGAACTCCTGGCCAAAGGTTACATCAGAGAGAGCATGAGTCTGTGCGCTGTTCCCGTGCTGTTGGTGCCAAAGTAGGATGGGACATGGAGAATGTGAGTAGATTGTCGTGCGATCAACAACATCGGTAAAGTATCGCCACGCTATACCGCGTCTTGATGACATGTTAGATGAACTACATAGGTCTAGTGTCTTTTCCAAAGTAGATTTAAAAAGTGGTTATCACCAGATTAGAATGAAAGAAGGTGATGAGTGGAAAACCACTTTTAAAACTGAACACAGTCTGTATGAATGGTTGGTCATGCCATTTGATCTTACTAATGCACCCAGTACTTTTATGCGATTGATGAACCATGTTCTTACGGCTTACATAGGTGTCTTTGTAGTTGTTTACTTCGATGACATCCTCATTTATAGCAAGAACCTTGATGAACATGTGGAACATCTGAAATTGGTGCTAGAAGTCCTTAGGAAGGAGCGTTTGTTTGGTAAATTTTAAAAGTGCTTATTTGTACAGATAACATGGTCTTCCTAGGTTTTGTTGTTAGTTCCCAGGGCATACAGGTGGACGAGGAGAAGATCAAGGCTATCAAGGAATGGCCAAGTCCGAAATTGGTTGGGGAGGTCCGAAGCTTTCACGATCTCGCAGGGTTTTACCGACGGTTTGTTCGTGATTTCAGCACCATTGCTGCACCCCTTACCGAAATCATTAAGAAGGATGTGGGGTTCAAATGGGAACAGGCTCAGGAGGACGCATTCCAGACCCTTAAGCATAAGCTAACCCATGCACCTCTTCTCTCTCTGCCTAACTTTCTTAAAACATTTGAGATCGAGTGTGATGCTTCAGGACTGGGAATTGGAGCTGTCCTTATGCAGGAGAAGCGGCCTATAGCCTACTTCAGTGAAAAACTCGGAGGCGCGACACTGAACTACCCGACCTATGACAAGGAACTGTACGCTTTGGTCCGGGCCTTGCAAACATGGCAACATTACCTTTGGCCTAAGGAGTTTGTGATCCACACCGACCACCAATCTCTAAAGCACCTGAAAAGACAAAAAAAAGCTTAACAAGCGTCATGCCAGATGGGTCGAATTCATCGAGAGCTTCCCGTACGTGATCCAGTACAAACAAGGCAAGGAGAATTTGGTGGCTGACGCTATATCTCAAAGATATGCTTTGATCTCAACCCTAGACGCCAATGTCCTTGGATTTGAAATGATTAAGGAGGCTTACGCAACGGACCCAGACTTTCAGGAGGCTTATCAGGCCAGCTCAAAATTTGCTCATGGCAAATACTTCCAAAGTGACGGGTACTTGTTTTATGACAAATTGATTATGCATACCTAATCTTTCTTTGCGTGATTTACTTATCAGGGAGGCTCACAGTAGAGGACTGATGGGGTATTTTGGAGTGGCCAAGACCTTAAGCGTGGTACAAGACCACTTCTATTGGCCGCACCTGAAACGGAATGTTGAACAGATCTGTGGTCGATGCACCGTATGCAAAATGGCTAAATCCCGTAGCCAAGGCTCAGGTATGTACATGCCCTTACCAATTCCGAGTGAGCCCTGGTCAGATATCTCGATGGACTTTGTTTTAGGATTGCCTAGGACTAGACGAGGTCGAGATTCAGTTTTTGTGGTCGTTGATAGATTTTCTAAAATGGCCCATTTTATTCTGTGCTACAAGACCGACGATGCTTCTAACGTGGCCGACCTGTTCTTTAGAGAGGTAATTCGTTTGCATGGAATCCCTAAGACTATTATTTCGGATAGAGATACGAAGTTCCTTAGCTATTTTTGGAAAACTTTTTGGGCTAAGTTAGGAACTAATTTGTGTTTTGCTACCACATGTCACCCCCAATCCGACGGTCAGGCCGAGGTTGTGAATAAAACTCTGACAGCCCTTTTAAGATCGGTCATTAAAAAGAACATTGGAACTTGGGAAAATTGCTTGCCACACGTAGAATTTGCTTGTAACCATGCGGTGCATTCTACTACCTTGTTTTCACCCTTTCAACTTGTTTATGACTTTAATCCTCTTACGCCTTTGGATCTAACCCCATTACCTTTGAGTGAACGCTTGAGTATGGACAGGAAAAAGAAAACAGAAATGGTGAAACAAATGCATAAATGATATGTTCATAATTTGCATCATTTAGGTTGTATATTTCATTCCAAATCATGTTATTTCTCATGCATATTAGGTCCTTAGGTGTTGTTTTAGGACTTAGGAGTTGCACTAGGTCCCAATGAGTCTTTGCATGTTTGGAGTGCTTATCAGGTGTATTTGGAGCTATTTGGAGTTGAAAAGGTGAAACCAGGAAGAGAAACAGTGACCAGAGCTTGAAAGATGGTGAAAATGGGTCTTTGGAGGTTCTCGGCGATTTTCGCGTAACGCAGGCAACTTTTCTCGGTGTTTTTCATGTACCGCGAGTGAGCCTCTCGGCCAAAACGCGTACCGCTGTCAAGGTTTCTCGACCAAATTTCCGGGTCCAGACGCATCTCCAAAATTGCGTTACCGGAAGGTCTTGCCGACCGATTCAGTTGTCGGGTGCTTCATCATAGTTGGAGAGGATTGGATCATGGTTCCAGAACAGGTAGAATCGTCGGATTTGGAGGCGTGAGCAGAGAGTTAAGCTCACTGGAAGGCACGCCTATCTCACTACCGTTTTGGACCGACTCGATGAGCTCCGAAGAATTTGAAGAACGATGTACTTCCAGACCGATTCAGTCTACAGGGCCTTCATCAAGATTTTAGATATTCGAGTGCTCTTTCCAGAACGTTTGCGATCATTTAATTTGGAGATATGAGCAAGAAGATAACGTTTCCAGAATGGACGCATGTCTAGAAGCCTCTTTCTGACCGTGTCAATGCACTGCGAAGATGAGCCCTCCGGGGAACCTTCCACTTCCCAAGCGCCAAAGGTTCTTTCACCAAAGTTGAAGATATCTGAGTGCTTTTTCCACTGAAGTTAGAATCGCGCCATTTGAACCAGTATCCTGGGAGTTTCTCTCTCCTGAATGTGAAGTGGTCCGAGGAGACCTGAAGCCTGCGAGATAGTCTTGCAACTTGGTTAACTCGCAATGCCTTGAGATTAATGTCTGGGGATTAAGCTGCGTGTTGCGATGTGCGAGTAAGGTAACACTGGGTAAGGTCAAAGGTTCCCGAGCAAGAAAAATACTAAGTCCACAAGCGTGCGACTTGAGCATGCGAGTTGGCCAAGCTGTGAACTGAGCCGCATGAAGACTCGCAATTCACACCGATTTGAGCATGCGACTTGGGAGTAACGAAGACCGTCCCGCACATATTTCTGAAGTTCTGTGCTACATGGTTGTGCAAGCTAAGGAGCAAAGGGAACTGAGCCGCATAAAGACTCGCAATTTACACCGAGAGAGGAATGCGCCCTGGCTTACATGATTATATCTCGCTATAGCTTCTTTCTAGGCCTGTGCGAGTTAGGCATGCAACTTGGGACTAAAGGATGACCAACTCGCACACATATTTTCCCCAGATTTCTTCTTGGTCATGCGGGTTGAAGAGAAGGAAGACTAAATCGCACGAAGACTCGCAGAACACACCTAGATAGGCATGCAGCTGAGACTGAAGGACTTAAGGCTCACAAGACTGCTTCTTTGGCTGTGCGACTTGGGCATGCGACTTGGGAAGCTCCTGACCAACTAACACACTCGTCATTTTACCCATTAAAGCCGGGTCAGGACCTGGTTTGTTCCGGGCTGACCCGGTTCGTTTTAAGACCTATATATAGTTTTTTAGGGTTTTACCCCAAGGACTTAAGCTTTATTCCCTCATTTTCTTTGCCTCTTTTGTGTAAGAAAACTCCTTTTGAAGAGAAACATCTGATTTTAGGCGTTATAATCAAGAGATACAGAGATTATTGAGTGTTTAAGGTTGTCTTCTTCTCAATCTATCATCTCCATCTTCATTTACACACTTCTAATCATGATTAACAACACATCTTGCAAAGGATCTAGTGTGTTGATCATGATTAGTGAGTAAACCCCATATCAAGGTCTTAGATATGTAGATTAGGGTGCTTAGGTGTTAGATTTGTGAGTTTAGGGATTAGATCATTTATATTCTATTCTCTACAACCTGTTCTGTATCCTAGATCCATACACATCATATGTGGTCTAGATTCTGGGTATTTCATGCACCAAAAGTGTTTGATGAAATGCCTGAACTAAGGTTGTTAGAGGTTTAAGTATTATTCATCATGGGAATGATTGTCTATATGCTTGAATCACATATTAAACTGGTTCTTAATGCTTGCTAACTCATGTTTCACTAATGATGATTAGGTTAGAAACTGTTTTAGCATAGAAGTTGATGTCTTCATGAGAGGATTAGCTTAATTAATGATGTTTAAGTTGAATGGTTTGCTTGATCACATGATTCATTAGCTCACTAGTTTAGTACCAAAGGCACCCTAATCCACTATCATGTCTAAGACCTTTCTCATCATCATATCTACATTCTCGTATCATTTTAAGCTCTTTTACTTGCTTGTTTAAATTGATCATTAGCTTTAATTTTTGTTTTAACTCTGTTTAGTGAAAGTAACATCAAAACCTCACTCATTTGGCTTGAATTAAGAACTGATCCTGCATCTTAGTGTCTACACATGATGGATTGATACCCTTTGTACTACAAAGTGACAAAAGGGATTGATAACCCCTCATTTAGAGCCTTCAAAATTCAAGTTATCCATAAAAAAGCTAAGCAAAAAGGTGTATGAGCCCGGCGATCAAGTTTGGATCTATCTCAGAAAAGAGCAATTTCCAGAAGAAACAAAATCTAAGCTATTGCCAAGGGTGGACGGACCATTTACCATATTGGAACGGATCAATAACAATGCCTACAAGATCGACCTCCAAGGTAAGTACTCGATCAGTTCTAGTTTTAATGTTTCTGATATTATTCCTTTTCTCCCAGATGGACCAGACTTGAGGACAAGTCCTTTTCAAGATGGGGGGCGGGTTGATATGATCATGGACCGCGAGGAAGAACCACAGGTTGGAGAGGAGGTTACCGAGACGGCCCTCATCATACCAGATGGCCCAATGACCCGGTCACACACCAAAAAGCTTGCGGACGCGGTCCAAATTTTGCTCACCAAGCTAAAGGACCAAGGGACGAGCCAAGACATGGAACCAGGTGCTTATCCCAAGACCGTTCTGACGTACCAAGGTACTTGCTAACTCGGTCAGGTGTGTTCCTTGATACTCTTTTTCCTTACACCCGGGTTTATCCCATTGGGTTCACCGGGTGGGGTTTGAACGAGGTTAAGGGGCGCACCATCCTCATGACCGTGGTTCAGCCGGTGCTTGGTTCATGGGACGGGAGTTCAAGAGTCTGATTCGGCTAAGTATGCGAAGAGTCAGTCAAGGGAGCCGAATCGTTATTCAAACCGTTTTTATTACTTATTTGACTTTATTTATTGTCTTTATCATTTCTTAAGCATGACCGATGGTCTGCCTACGATTCTATATAAGCGGATTGTACTAGTCATTTTAGGACATCACCTTTTCAATAAAATTTTGAGTTTCTCTCTTTTGTCCTTTCAGAACTTTGTCGATTTCTTGGTGGTTAGCCAATAGATCTTTCGGTTTATCAAGCTCTCTTCATCGAGTTTGACGCAGCCTTCATTCACAATAGATTAAGGGAATTTCATAGTCGTTATTGGGGCTTAGGGACTTTCGGGAAACACTTTTTCTCACGCCTTAAAATCCATAACCGCGTATTCACTTTCTCTCTTGTTCCACCCCCTTGTTTTACTCTTTTCTTTGCGATTGGGCCTAAGGATTTTCGAGACCAGTCTCACGCCTTAGCATATTTCTCATTGGAACGATCTAAAGTCAAGGATCTATCAACCTTGATCCGACCAAGCGTGTGACAATCTTTGGGAGTTCATATCACCAAATAAACTCCATAAGCACCTGTTTAACACTCCAAACCATGCAAAGCTCTTTTGGACCTAATGCAATCTCTAAAGTCCTAAAACAATGCCTAAATACCTAAAATCTATGCAGATGAGACATGATTTGGACTTAAATATGTACACTAAATGATGCAATTTATGAATATATCAACTCCCCCACACTTATCCTTTGCTTGTCCTCAAGCACAAAGAACAAATGAGATAGAAAGGTTGAATGCTCGGGAGTTCACATTTCTTAAAGATAGAGGATAATCATCAAAAGAGTTCAACTCATGGTCCTAGTTACTAATTCTAAATTGCAATGCAAACTGGTGTACTCATAAAAACTAGTCATGCTCTTCACCAAGTGAACCAAACTCGAGTGTCAATCTTCACAAGAATTCCTAACTCCAGCCCTTTGACATTCATTTAAGTATCATTTGGATCATGCTCATGCAAATCATGTGAACTCATTTGGCAGAGGGATAAGGTTATGAGACAAAGATGATCTCATTCAAAGCTTAGGGGTTCAATGCAGCTCAAGGGATCACTCAAGAAGGAATAAACTTTAACAGAAGGCTAAGGGTAAAAGGCAACTGATGCATACAAGAGTAGTATCCCATCTACCCAATGCCCCAAGTTGGTCTTTCACCTTAACTCTAAACCCATGAAGAACACACCTAAGCTACCCTTCTCTGAAGGCAATCATTGCCTTCTCAACCCACTTCTCACTTCACTCACATTCTTTCCTCACCAGGGGATACATCTTTTCATTTTCAAACTCAGGCTTTGGGGTCTAAACCTTTCACTTAGCTCCTTCTCACTTAACATTGTCTAGCCTCTTTTCTTTTCTCTTTAAACACTTGAGCCTTTTTGGCTTCTTTTCTTTTCTTTTCACTTAGAGGCTAGACTTTACTTTTCAAAACGCAAGAGATTTCTTTCTTTAAACAACAGACCCCAAACCGATCTCTTTTCTTTTCCATCCCCGGGTTCTCATCTCAAACTCTCTCCTTTTCACTCAGTGTTTCCCAAGATCCCTTCCTAGCCTACTCTATACTCATGATGCAGAGCTAGATCTACATAAAACTCTACTCTTGTCGCCCTAAACCCAATTCTTTCTGTCAAGTTTATTCAGAAAAAGGCCTCACATCATCTCACAATAAAGTGTTTTAGGCTTCAAGGAAGGTTTGGTTCAAGGCAGGGAACTGTCTCAAAATGAGAGAACAGCTATTTGAGCTAGCAAAGAGTGGTAAAAAGGGATAAGAGAGCTCAAATATTTTGTGGTACCCATGAGTTCACAATAATATGTACAAACATGATAATTAGATTGTCAAGTTATGGTTTTCACTTTAAACAAGGCTGGAGTTAATCACAACTTGATCCAACTAACACAGAAGCATTGAGACACTAGTTCCAAACATGGTTCACTCTTGATTTCATACCAGTTTAGCAAACAATAGAGAATTAATAACTAGGGCCATGAATTCAAGATCTTAAGATGATTCTCTCTCAAAGAAACCTATCATTACTCACATGCAAGTGATGCAACCTATATGATAATGCAACTAGACTCAATCCTAAAAATGTTAATGCAACTAAAATGAACATTTTTGTGAAAAAATTTCAGATTTTTCTATTTTTATGGTGTTTCTATGCACTTAGATGCAGATTCAAGATGCAAATCAAAATAAGAACAAGAGAAAACATGATTAGTAAACACAAAGCCTCTCCCCCACACTTAAATAACACAGTCTTTTGTGTTATAAAAGCATGAGAAAGAGGAAAAATCAAACATGAAATGCAAAAGATAAAGAAAATGCTAAATTCTTATTTACAAGTGTTTGGAGTAATACCTGGTGTGGTTCTTATGCAAAGGGGGAGTAAGTGGCTGCACCAGGTGAGGCTAGACATCATTGGAGAAGGATTTGGCTTTGCTTGTCCTCCTTTGTACAACATGGACATGTCTTGGACCGACTCGCACACCCATGTCTCAGACTCCTTTTCACTTTGTCCTTGGACCACATCATCCCTAAGTCACCTTAGACCTGAAAACACTTCACAAAACCCATCAAAATATCCTAAAACATGAAAAAGAAGAGAAAAGATTAAAAAGATTTATGTACAAGGATAAGCTTGGGGTGTCTCCCAAGAGCACTTTGTTTTAAGTTACTAAGTTTGACTTTTCATACTCTTTTCTTAGTGAGGGAGAGGAGGAGCTTTGATGCTACTTATCTTGTCCATAAATTCAAGCATGAGGTCCTTGTTCATCAGCTCTTGGACACCAGATGACCCTTTGTCTATGAGCTCTTGTGTGAGGATTGCCCTGACTTTAGCAAAAGTTTTTGATCCTCCAATGCCTTTAACTTGTATTCCACAGCCCCACCATCAAACTTCCAAGGAGTGAGAGTTAAGACTTGAGAAGAAGACCCAAGAGTGAATGGTTTGGTGCTTTTTGGGTCTTATCTTGGGAGTTTGAACTGTTGCCTTTGTTGCCACTAATCCGTTTCTCACTTGGTGTAGGAGATAGAGATTCCAAACAAGCTTCATCATCACTAATGAAATCCCCTTCAAACTCAAGATCAGGTCTTATTAAGGACTCTTTCTTCTTCTCAACTGATGCAAGGGGTTGAGCTTCTTCTATAGTTCCAATACTCCCCACATACTTCATCTCATAGTGTTTCAATTCATCAGAATCATCAGTTATAACTCCACAAAACCCAGCAAGAAGAGGCTTAAGAGGATAAGAGACTTCATCATCTACCTTAATAAGCACCACTCTTTGAGTATCAAAGTCCATCTTAGCTCCATTGGTATTCAGAAAAGGAGTTCCAAGCAATAGAGGAAGCTCTTTGGTTTTCTTCATCTTTATTACCACAAAATCAGTTGGAACTATGCATTCACCAATCTTTAGTAGGTAATCATCAAGGATTCCATATGGCTTCTTTGAGGATGAATCTCCAAAAGTAACAGAGATGGGGTGATGCTTTTTAGAGTTTTGATCCTTATTCTCTCCACCATGTCAAAATACATTACACTGATGCTTGATCCAAAATCACATAAAGCATTATCCACTTTCAAGCTTCCAAGAGAGCATGAGATGGAGAACTTTCCAGGATTACTTAGCTTTAGAATAGTTTTGGGTTTCACCCTTGTTGAACCAGAGCTAAATATTTCATCAGATGTCCTTCCTTGAATCATTCTCTGATTCTTTCCTTCAGAAATCTCAGAATCATTCTTTTTCATATAAAAAAAAACTGACTCCCCACCTTTTTTCTCAATGTTCTCATTGATATCACAGAACAGGAACTCAAACTCATCTATGATGCTGTCCTTATCATATTTTGCCAGGCATTTTGCACTTGAGACATTGCCATGGAGAAGATCCTCAATTTCTTGGACAGCAGCATGATTCTCATCATTTGAAAGGATTGCATTGCAGTATTCTTTTTGATGTGAAACTGATGTCCCTTGTAAAGATCTTTGAGCTTGAGAACTGCAGTGGCCCTTGTTGTTCTCTAGAGTCTTGACTTTGGAAGCCAAGGTTGAAAGTTCAGTTAGAAGTCAGAATAAGTGCAATCCATAAGAACTAAATGATAACACCTGATTTTGACCACTTTTATGGATCACTTTTAATATCTTATGCATGTGTTTTCACTCAGTTTTAAATATTTTTAAGTAGTTTCCATATTTTATAATCTCAATATATTTTTCAGGATATTTTGACAAAAAGAATGCACTTGGGAGCAAAAAGCACAACTTTGGATAAATTCGAACCGCCGGAATTTTGGTAACAAACGGAACCTTTTCCACCGTCTGATCATCCCTAAATTCTGACAGAAAATAGAGGCGACAACCAGCTTTCCAATACAAGTGGAATCAAAGCAATCCAACGGTTAGATCTCCAGATATGGTCGATACACTGAATGCGAATCATCACAGTAAGAAGCTCACCCGCGGCCAAAACGTCATCCGCCGAGGGTGCGAAATTTTAGACCGCGGGAAGCTCAATTCCGAGCCGCAGAAGCCATTTTAAAGCCCAAGTCCCTCTCGTCATTATTCCTACAAGCCCTAGGCGTTCCCGAGAACTCAAGACACTATATAAACCCCTTTTAAGTCGTTTAGAATGTGTGCCACATTTTTCACCATGAACCCTAGAAGAAAGTCACGCCCAGAAAAGGAGCCACCGAGAGGGGCACCATCGGACCTCCGGCTTCAATCTGTTATTCGTTTCTAACCTTTGTCTATTTTAATTCTCTGCAATTCTAAATACTTTTGTGATGTTGAACTCAACTATGTCTGAGTAATTTCCCAGTTGGGTTTTTAAGGCATTTTTTCATAGGGAATTTCATGTCTTGATCTTATGCTTTATTCGATTTAGGGTTCAAAATCTTCTAGGATTCCTTCGTTCATTATTGTTCCCTATGCTGTTTCTATTGCTAACCGCTTAGAAATTGATCTCAGTAATTGGAGCAACGAGAGTGTTGTATCAAATTACCAGACCTAGAAGTGATCGAGCGAAATCGCTATAGGAGACGAAGCTACCTTTAGAGAATCGCGAGCGTGGATGAATTCTGTTTTTAATGCATGATCTTATTCGCAGCATGAGAGCGAGAGTTAATTGCTGTGTTGAGTGATTAGATGATTAGGGTGACGAGAGTTGGCTAATCTTACATGTGTCTATGCGAGTTCGGGATCTTCACTAGTTGATTTCCTTTATCGATTTGTTTGTCTTTTGATCAGTTCATGAAACCCTGCGAAAACCCTTTAGACCCAGTGATTTTTTCCTATTATTTTACAACCCTTTTTTAATTTCGATTTGCATTTTGATTTAGCGACACCAAAACCAAAAACCCCCATTTGCTTGTTCTACTAGTCTTAAGTCTTGATTGATTCGTACTGAAAGCTCAAAATCTATGTGGTTCGACCCCTAAGTACTACTACGCACATCTGTGAACTTGCAGATATTTAGGGATTTGGCTTTGCTTGTACTCCTTTGTAGGACATGGACTTGTCTTGGACCGACTCGTACACCCAAGTCGCACATAAAGCTTGGCTTTCTTCAGTTATGCGACATGGGCTGCTCTCCTTCCGATCTTGCACACCCAAGTCGCACATAAAGCTTCTTGAAAGTTCTGGCCTTCTTTGTTGCTTCTACATGGCCCTAGAAGACACCAACCTGCACACCCATGTAGGTGTGATTTGCGAACAGGTGTGCTACTTGGATCAGGGAAGAACTAACTCGCACACCCATGTAGGTGTGATTTGCCAACAGGTGTGCTAGATGGGACCTGACCTTGTCCAACTCGCACACCCATGTTGCACACCAGGCGGCTCACCAGTTTTCATGCCTTAAGTCCTTGCTCAGCTTGTTCTCAGACTCTTTATCACTTTGTCCTTGGACCACATCATCCCTAAGTCACCTTAGACCTGAAAACACTTCACAAAACCCATCAAAATATCCTAAAACATGAAAAAGAAGAGAAAAGATTAAAAAGAGTTATGTACAAGGATAGGCTTGGGGTGTCTCCCAAGAGCACTTTGTTTTAAGTCACTAAGTTTGACTTTTCATACTCTTTTCTTAGTGAGGAAGAGCATGAGGTCCTGTCTTCTCCATGAATTCAAGCATGAGGTCCTTGTTCATCAGCTCTTGGACACCAGATGACCCTTTGTCTATGAGATCCTGTGTGAGGATTGCCCTGACTTTAGCAAAAGGTTTTGATCCTCCAATGCCTTTAACTTTGTATTTCACAGCCCCACCATCAAACTTCCACGGAGTGAGAGTTAAGACTTGAGAAGAAGACCCAAGAGTGAATGGTTTGATGCTTGTTGGGCTCTTATCTTGGGAGCTTGAACTGTTGCCTTTGTTGCCACTAATCTCTTTCTCACTTGGTGTAGGAGATAAAGATTCCAAACAAGCTTCATCATCACTAATGAAATCCCCTTCAAACTCAAGTCAGATCTTATTAAGGACTCTTTCTTCTTCTGAACTGATGCAAGGGGTTGAGCTTCTTCTATAGTTCCAATACTCCCCACATACTTTATCTCATAGTGTTACAATTCATCAGAATCATCAGATATAACTCCACAAAACCAGCAAGAGGAGGCTTAAAAGGATAAGAGACTTCATTATCTACCTTGGTAAGCACCACTCTTTGAGTATCAAAGTCCATCTTAGCTCCAGTGGAATTCAGAAAAGGAGTTACAAGCAATAGAAGAAGCTCTTTGGTTTTCTTCATCTCCATTACCACAAAATCAGTTGGAACTATGCATTCACCAATCTTTAGTAGGTAATCTTCAAGGATTCCATATGGCTTCTTTGAGGATGAATCTCCAAAGGTAACTGAGATGGAGTGATGCTTTAGAGTTTTGATCCTTATTCTCTCCACCATGTCTAAAGAAATTACACTGATGCTTGATCCAGAACCACATAAAGCATTATCCACTTTCAAGCTTCCAAGAGAGCATGAGATTGAGAAATTTCCGAGATTACCTAGCTCTGGAATAGTTTTGGGTTTTACCCTTGTTGAACCAGTGCTAGAGATTCCATCAGATGTCCTTCCCTGAATAATTCTCTGATCCTTTCCTTCAGAAATCTCAGAATCATTCTTTTTCATATCAAAACAAAATGCCTCCCCACCTTTTTTCTCAATGTCCTCATTGAGATCACAGAACAGGAACCCAAACTCATCTATGATGTCGTCCTCATCATCTTTTGTCAGCCATTTTTCACTTGAGACATTGCCATGGAGAAGATCCTCAATTTCTTGGACAGCAGCATGATTCTCATCATTTGAGAGGATTGCATTGCTGTATTCTTTTTGATGTGAAACTGATGTCCCTGGTAAAGATCTTTGAGCTTGAGAACTGCAGTGTCCCTTGTTGTTCCCTAGAGTATTGACTTTGGAAGCCAAGGTTGAAAGTTCAGTTAGAAGATCAGAATAAGTGCAATCCATTAGAACTAAATGATAACACCTGATTTTGACCACTTTTATGGATCACTTTTAATATCTTATGCCGGTGTTTTCACTCAGTTTTAAAGGTTTTTAAGTCATTTCCATGTTTTAAAATCTCAAAAGAGTTTTCAAGATATTTTGACAAAAGAAATGCACTTGGGAGCAAAAAGCATAACTTTGGATAAATTCAGACCGTCGGAAGTTTGGTAACACAAAGAGACTTTCCCACCGTCTGATCATCCCCAAATTATGAAAAACAATAGAGTAGAAAACCAGCTTTCCAATACAAGTGGAATCAAAGCAATCCAACTGTTAGATCTCCATATATGGTCGATATACTGAAGGCGAATCATTATATTCAGAAGCTCAACCGCGGCCAAAACGTCATCCGCCGGGGGTGCGTAATTTTAGACTGCGGGAAGCTCAGTTCCGAGCCTCAGAAGCCCATTTTAAAGCCCAAGGCACTCCCGTCAATATTCCTGCAAGTCCTAGGCATTCCCGAGGACTCAAAACACTATATAAACCCCTTTTAAGTCGTTTAGAAGGGTGTGTCACATTTTTCACCAGGAACCCTAGAAGAGAGTCACGCCCAGAAGAGGAGCCACCGAGAGGGGCACCATCGGACCTCCTGCTTCAATCTGTTCTTCGTTTCTAACCTTTGTCTATTTCGATTCTCTGCAATTCTAAATACTTTTGTGATGTTGAACTCAACTATGTCTCAGTAATTTCCCAGTTGGGTTTTTAAGAGATTTTTCAAAGGGAATTTCATGTCTTGATCTTATGCTTTATTCGATTTAGGGTTCAAAATCTTGTAGGAGTCGTTTGTTCATTCTTGTTCCCTATGCTGTTTCTATTGCTAACCGCTTAGAAATTGATCTCAGTAATTGGAGCAACGAGAGTGTTGTATCGAATTACGAGACCTAGAAGTGATCGAGCGAAATCGCTATAGGAGACGAAGCTACCTTTAGAGAATCGCGAGCGTGGATGAATTCTGTTTTTAATGCATGATCTTATTCGCAGCATGAGAGCGAGAGTTAATTGCTGTGTTGAGTGATTATATGATTAGGGTGACAAGAGTTGGCTAATCTTACATGTGTCTATGCGAGTTCGGGATCTTCACTAGTTGATTTCCTTTATCGATTTGTTTGTCTTTTGATAGTTCATGAAACCCTGCGAAAATCCTTTACACCCAGTGATTTGTTCCTATTGTTTTACAACCCTTTTTTTATTTCGATTTGCATTTAGATTTAGCGACACCAAAACCAAAAAACCCCATTTGCTTGTTCTACTAGTCTTAAGTCTTGATTGATTCGTACTGAAAGCTCAAAATCTCTGTGGTTCGACCCCTAAGTACTACAACGCATATCTGTGCACTTGCAGATATTTAGAGTTACAAATTTCAAGGTTTTGGCGCCGTTGCCAGGGATTTTGATTCTTTTCTTTGCGAATCTCTGCTTAATTCGGTAAAACTTTTTCTAATTTTTATTTTTCTGTGATTTTTCAGGTACTTTTTCGATGAGGGTCAGAAGCATATCCTTGATCCTCTCGCTGAAGAAGACCCTTTTCTAGAAGGTGATCCATCAGATGATGAGCTTAATGACCCAATCGATGATGGCAATAAATCGATTGGAGAACCAGAATATGCCAGGAAGGGAGAACAGTTGATTGGGGAATGTGATACACACAAACTAGTCGCAGATAGGCGAGCAATTTGACCACCTTTGCCTAAGGATGGCGATTCTGAAGCTAAGGTACAATACATTAGCTATCTAAAAAAGTATAACAGTTTTTCTACTGAACACCCAATAGATCATATTGAAAATTTTGAAGACTTGTGTTCAACTATAATGAAAAATACCGATTACCATATGTGTGTCCTTTTTCCATTCTCTCTAACTGGTAGAGCTAGTAAATGGCTTAAAGCTTTGCCACCTGCGTCCTTCAAGTCGTGGAAAGAGTGTAGAGAGGCTTTCCTAAGTCACTTTTACACCAGAGATCGTTCCAATCTCTTAAGGGACAATATCCAAAAATTATAGCAAGAGCACACAGAAGACCTCTATGAAGCTTGGGAAAGATTCAGAGATTACCAAAGAGATTGTCCACACCATGGTTTCTCCGAGGAGCGCCTGATGACCATCTTCTACCATGGAGTTAATGAAGAACTGAAGTTTTCTTTTGATACCTCTAGCAATGGAGACTTTTCCACTATAACTGTAGATGAGGCTCACGCCTATATCACTAATCTAGCTGGGAGTATCAGAAATAGGAGACTTCTAACCCAATCTAGATGTCCTAAAGTTGAGGAAAAAGAATCATCTGTTAGTAAAGAATACCTAGATCAGATTAGGGAAGGCATCCAGAAGATTCTTAGTGTGATTGGTCCTATTCATAACTCTGATGAGGGAAACAATCATAGCAAGCCCTACATCGAGAAGATGAACAGCTTTGAGGTGGAGAGGAACTTCCAAAGTCAGGAGATGATGTAAACCGCTGATGTTTACCAGATTCAAGAGGCTAAGCAGAATCAACTCCACCATGGGTGGGAGCCTCTCAGCTGTGGCAAAACTGTCACCCACCGCGGGTGGGAAGCTTTTGGCCGCGGCCAAGATGAGTTTCACCGCGGGTCAGGGCACTTCACCCGCAGCTAGTCTAGTTTTGAACCTCCTTTCCAACCTTCTTTCGAGCAAAACCAATCTGATCAATCCAATCCCACAATTCCTCCTTATTATCCTTTCTCCAAGATTAAAGAGCTTGAAAAAGAGGTTAATAGACTCAAAAAGGAGTTGGAGAGTCAATCAAAAAGACATGAGGATTCTATTAAAAAGCTCTCCACACTTTTTCTTCTCCAGATTAGTGATGAATCAAAGGAGACGGATTCCTCCGTTAATGACCTTGATAAACCTTTTTCTGAAAGAATAAATGAATTGGAGACCTCTGATCATTTAAAAGCAATTACCCTTAGGAATGGTTTAGCCTACAAAGAACCAGAGTACCCAAAGGATTTCGAAGAAGAAGAAAAAGAAGGAGATTCGGCTAATAAAGAAGGAGATGAAGTAGTCAGGAAAGAGGGAGAAAAGGAAAAAGAAGACATTCCTCAAGAAATTACTGAAGAAGAACCTATACCGCCTCCTCTTACTCCTGTCTACAAGCCCAAACCACCGTACACACGAGCTTTGAAAGGGCAAAAGAAGGAAAAAAAAAGAGCTAAGCTAAAAGAGATAATCGAGCAGTTAAATGTGAGATTACCTTTCATTGAAGCTTGTGCAATGATACCTGCTCTTAGGAAATACATGAAGGGCATTCTAACAAATTCTCTAGCATTAAAAAGAAGGCGTTATGATGATAACTCATGAATGTAGTTCCATCTTACAAAACCATGTCCCCCAGAAGAAAGAAGATCCAGGAAGTTTTGTACTCTCTTGCACAATCAGGAATATGACTTTTGAACGCTGTCTATGTGATTTGAGATCAAGCATCAACATGATGCCTCTCTCAGTTGCAAACTCCTAGGATATCATACTTTCCAGCCCACAAAAATCTCGCTGATTCTTGTTGATCGATCAGTCAGATGACCAGAAGGATTCTTGGTTGATGTATCAGTCATTATTGGAGAAAACTGTATTCCGACTGATTTTGTAGTGCTTGAATTAGAAATAGAACCAAAGGATCCTCTGATACTCGGTAGACCTTTCCTATCAACTGCAGGAGCAATAATCAATGTTCCGGAATGAAAGATAGACCTCCACCTAGGGAGTCTGATTATGCAGTTCGATATGAACAAAAGTCTTGAGAAACCCACCTTAGATGGTGGGCTTTGTCGGGTTGATGAGCTTGATGTATCTACTGAGAAAGTGTATGAAGAAATTCTTCTTCACGACCCTTTAAAAATCATCCTCACCACCACAAATGATGATCGAAACCTGTTTGAAGAAGTTTCGAAAGGGTGTGCGCAAATGCTTGATAAAGCTGAGGATTATGCGAAACTTGTGAACTATCTGGACCTGAATGAGGAAAATTACATCCCTATTCCTCCAAAAGATACCTTGGCAGCTATAAATGACCTGTGGAGCGAGCTTAAAGCTCCAAAAGTCGAATTTAAGCCTCTTCCTGATGGACTTAAGTATGCTTTCCTTGGGCCAAACTCAACTTACCCTGTCATCATAATTTTTGGCTTAATTAGAGCTGAAACTACTAAGCGGTTAAATGAGTTAAGGAAGTATAGGAAAGCCATAGGTTATTCTCTTGATGACATACAAGGAATCTCCCCAGACCTCTGTATGCATAAGATAAATCTTGAGGACAATGCCAAGAATTTGATTGAAAGCCAAAGGAGGTTGAATCCAAACTTTATGGAAGTGGTAAAGAAGGAGATCATGAAACTTTTGCAAGCAGGAATCATATTCCCTATCTCAGAAGTACTTGGGTTAGTCCTGTGCATGTTGTCCTGAAGAAGGGAGGAGTAACTGTTATCAAAAATGACAAGGATGAAATGATTGCTACAAGAATAGTGACAGGACATCGAATGTGCATTGATTACCGAAAACTGAATGCAGCAACTCGGAAAAGATCATTTTCCTTTACCCTCATTGACCAACTGCTAGAAAGATTGGCAAATCACGAATATTACTGCTTTCTAAATGGTTATTCCGGATTTTTCGAAATTCCAATTAGACCGGAAGATCAAGAAAAGACGACATTCACCTGTCCGTACGGAACTTTTGCCTATCGGCGAATGCCTTTCGGATTGTGTAATGCACCTGCAACCTTTCAGTGGTGCATGATGTCTATTTTCATTGATTTCATCGAAGATTTCATGGAAGTCTTCATGGATGATTTTTCCGTCTATGGATCCTCTTTCGACAAATGCTTCGCAAACTTAGGAAAAGTTTTGCAGCGCTGTGAAGACAAGCATCTTGTCCTGAACTGGGAAAAATTTCACTTCATGGTCTGCGAAGGAATTGTGCTTGGACATAAAATATCTGGAAAAATTATTGAAGTTGATAAAGAAAAATTGAAGTCATGACTAGCCTACAACCTCCAACTAATGTGAAGGGAATCGGAAGTTTCCTGGGGCATGCCGGATTCTATAGGCGATTCATAAAAGGCTTCTCAGAAATTGCTAGACCTCTCACACGTCTGCTCTGTAAGGAAACAAACTTTGAATTCAATGATGAGTGCTTGGCAGCATTTCATAAGATCAAAAACGCCCTTGTTTCTACTCCAGTTGTGCAACCACCTGATTGGGAACAACCATTTGAAATAATGTGTGACGCAAGTGATTTTGCTGTTGGTGCTGTGCTTGGTCAGTGGAAAGAAAATAAACTACACGTAATCTACTATGCGAGTAGAACTCTGGATGAAGCTTAATGTAATTACGCAACTACGGAGAATGAGCTTTTAGCCGTCGTTTTTGCATTTGAGAAGTTTCGACCTTATCTCATCGGGTCTAAATTCATTGTCCATACTGACCATGCTGCAATCAAGTATCTCATGTCTAAGAAAGATGCCAAACCAAGGCTGATCAGATGGATACTCCTGCTGCAAGAATTTGATATAAAATCCGAGATCAGAAAGGAGCAGATAATGGAGTAGCAGATCATCATTCTAGAATTCGAGTAGAAGAGAAACTCCCTTTGAATGATAGTTTGCCAGAAGAAAATGTTTACGCTATGGAGACTATACCTATTGCAGTGTAAGAAAAGCCATCCCAACCTCCTATATGGCGGTCATATGATTTTGACACCCCATGGTTTAGGCATATAGCAAATTACTTAGCTGCAGACACTGAACCTCCACAATTCTTTGGCTATAAAAAGAAGAAATTCTTAAAGGAAATTCGGCATTATTTCTGGGATGAACATTTTCTCTATAGGAGATGTGTAGATGGTTTATTCAGAAGGCGTGTGGCTGAAGAAGAAATGGAAGGAATACTGTTTAAATGTGATAGTTCAGCATATGCAGGACATTTTGCAACCTACAAAACGGTTTCAAAGGTTCTTCAAGCAGGATTTTGGTGGCCTACTATGTTCAAAGACACTCACGCCTACATCTCACGCTGTGACTCATGCCAACGTATGGGCAACATCAGTAAGAGGAATGAGATGCCTCAAAACTTCATTCTTGAAGTCAAAACTTTGATGTATGGGGAATTGATTTCATGGACCTTTCCCAACTTGTTTCGGAAACCAATACATCTTAGTAGCGGTAGACTATGTCTCTAAATGAGTAGAAGCAATCTCTAGCCCTACTAATGAAGTGGTTATAAAGCTGTTTAAATCAATCATTTCCCTCACTTTGGAATTCCTCGAATTGTGATAAGCGATGGAGGATCCCATTTCATCAACAGAGTCTTCGAAAATCTGCTAAAAAGGAATGGAGTCACGCATAAAGTTGCATCTCCATATCACCCTCAGACAAGTGGACAAGTGGAAATCTCTAACAGAGAAATCAAATCGATTTACAAAACACAACCGGTGTAAATTGCAAGCATTGGTCTGAAAAACTCGACAATGCACTTTGGACCTATTGGACAGCATACAAAACTCCTTTAGGGACCACGCCGTTCAATCTTGTTTATGGAAAAGCATGTCACTTCCCTGTAGAGCTAGAGTATAAAGCACAGCGGGCTATTAAGGAGATGAACATGGACTTTAAGGCAGCTGGAGAAAGAAGAATGCTTCAAATGCACGAATTAGAAGAAATCTGTCATAATGCCTACGAAAACTCCAAGATATACAAGGACAAGACGAAGGCATATCACGATAGAAGGATCATACATCGGTCCTTTGCTCCAAATGACAGAGTTCTTCTTTTCAGTTCTTGCCTTAAGCTATTTCCAGGAAAGCTACGATCTAGATGGTCTAGACCTTTCACAGTTAAGGAAGTCAAACCGTATGGAGCACTCATTCTTTGGGGTAAGAAAGGAGATACATTTGTCGTTAACGGACAGCCTGTAAAACCATACCTCGCAGAAGAAGAAGGAAGAGAAACCAACATCCTTATAATACAACTAGGCCGCACCATGTCCTGAAAACGAAAGACTAGAGCTCTTGCTCTTGGCAGACCCACCAGGCTAAAGCATCATCAATGTCAAGCTAATGACTTTAAGCAAGCACTTAGTGGGAGGAAATCCACTTGGTATTTTACTTATTCCCTTTGATTTGTCTTTTTCTATTTTTGCTGCTTTGTTTTTGTTTTCTATAATTTCAGTTTTTTTAAGCGAACAACGAATAAGAGGTGAACAGAAATCACGAACCAGAAAGCACATCAAAAATTGTGAAACATCACCAGGTAAGTACACATAAACATTCCAAATTTCAGTCCATCATTATCCCATCCTCTCAAAGATTTCTCACACTAGGGGAAGAGTGATTTAAGTCTTGGGGAGGATGTTCATCCTTTACTAATAAAATTTAATTGGTATTGAGTTTGTGTTTCATAAAAGGTTTTCAAAACGGTTTTCAAAACAGGAACGCCAGAACAAAATCATGTGCTTCTAGACTTTACATGCTAGTTCTTTTGTGGTTAGTACTAGACTAGGCGGTAGCTAGAGTACTTGCACTACGAACTCCCACCAGAGGACTTCTATTCATGGAGATCTTTTCTGCCAGGATATACTAGCTCATTTCACTTGAACATAATCTTCACATCTAATTTTCTTATCATTGGTTTTATCAGGCATCATGATACACATCTAGGACATCTTAACCTTATTGTTACCACTCTTTGTTATCCTAGATGGCCAGTTCATCTTTAGCTGGTACCACACCCTTTATCCAAACCTTTATGTTCAATCCTCATGCATTCTCTCTTTACTTTATATCGACAGATATGTGCAAAAACGCTGGAGAGATAGGAGCAACATGGTTTTCAGTCACTCAAGAAGAAGACTGAAGAAATTTGGGAGAGTGGAGCATCAAGAATCCATCAAATCTTAATGGTGCCTCAGAAAGCTTGAATTTAAAGGTAAATTTCGTGCTTCCTAAGACTCCACATCCAAAGGCATTTACCCCTTTTTAAATATGTATATATATATATATATATATATAAATGAAAGGAAAGGAACAAAAAAAGCCTAAAAGAGTATAGGCTGGCCAAAACTATCTGAAGCAAAGGCTACAAGTATTCAATCGTGAGCATTGGTTTTAAACCTGGACAAAAAATCTAAGTTTGGGGGAGTCATGAGGAGAACCTGAAGAAAGAAGAATGTGACTGGAAATTGTGGATTTCAACAGCTCCACCCTCTCTTGCTGTTTTGCATAATGTCTTGTCTCTCCAGAAAAGGTAACCCTAAACGCTAAGAACCTCACCTTCTAAACAACCATTTTGAATACCTAGCCTTGATTTCCTTGCCAAACTCCTTTTGATGAGAACCACTGGAACTTTTGAATGAATGCTAAGAGCTAGTTGACTGGAGGATAGGTTTAAGTGTGTAGATTTTCGCATGACGGATCAATGGACTAGTTATGCTTGTGCTTTGGTGAGACTTTCTAGACCATCCCTGATTTGAGCATAATGACTAACTTTGGTTAAAAAGCATGGTCTCTGCGATTTTGTTAGTTCCTGCGATTTTCAAACCTCTTTTCCAGGTTCAGATCTTTGGTTTTGTTTGAGGACAAACAAATGTTTAAGTATGGGGGAGTTGATAACACCTGATTTTGACCACTTTTATGGATCACTTTTATGGATCACTTTTAATATCTTATGCAGTTGTTTTCACTCAGTTTTAAAGGTTTTAAATGATTTCCATGTTTTAGCATCTCAAAAGAGTTTTCAGGATATTTTGACAAAAGGAATGCACTTGGGAGCAAAAAGCATTACTTTGGATTAATTCAGAATGTCGGAAGTTTGGTAACAAACGTAGGCCTTCCTGCCGCCCGATCATCTCCAAATTTTGACACACGATATAGGAGACAACCAGCTTTCCAATACAAGTGGAAGCAAAGCAATCCAACGGTTAGATCTCCAGATATGGTCGATACACTGAAGACAAATCATCACAGTCAGAACCTCATCCGCGGCCAAAACGTCATCCGCCAGGGTGCGAAATTTTAGACCGCGGAAAGCTCAGTTCCGAGCCTCAGAACCCCATTTTAAAGCCCAAGTCACTCCCGTCATTATTCCTGCAAGCCCTAGGCGTTCCCGATGACTCAAAACACTATATAAACCCCTTTTAAGTCGTTTAGAAGGGTGTGCCACATTTTTCACCAGGAACCCTAGAAGAGAGTCACGCCCAGTAGAGGAGCCACCGAGAGGGGCAACATCGGACCTCCTGCTTCAATCTGTTCTTCGTTTCTAACCTTTGTCTATTTCGATTCTCTGCAATTCTAAATACTTTCGTGATGTTGAACTCAACTATGTCTCAGTAATTTCCCAGTTGGGTTTTAAGGGATTTTTCAAAGGGAATTTCATGTCTTGATCTTATGCTTTATTCGATTTAGGGTTCAAAATCTTCTAGGAGTTCTTCGTTCATTCTTGTTCCCTATTCTATTTCTGTTGCTAACCGCTTAGAAGTTGATCTCAGTAATTGGAGCCACGAGAGTGTTGTATCGAATTACCAGACCTAGAAGTGATCGAGCGAAATCGCTACAGGATAGACCCAGCGATTTGTGACTATTGTTTTACAACTCTTTTTTATTTCATTTTGCATTTAGATTTAGTGACACCAATCATGCTTAACACACCTAATCTTTTGCAAGAGATGGTATTAAACATAATTAGAAGCAAAGATAAAATGAAGAAATGATAAGAAACAGCTTTAAGATGATTAAATCCCTCAGGCTTCTCTTGATCAAACTCGTTTTTACTGAAAAGGAAATAAAACTAAGAGAGAATGGAAGATGTTTTAGGGTTTTTCCCAAAAAACTATATATAGCAAGGGTTTTGGGCCGGGTCAGCCCAGGACAAACTGGGTACTGACCTGGCTTCAAATGGGCAGTGTGCTAAGTGTGCGACTTGGTCAAGTGGTTCCCATCTCGAAGGCCTGAGTCGTACAGCCATGAAACCAGTTTTGTGCGCCTAAACTTCTTCAGCTTCAGCCGCATGCTTATCTCGGTCTGCTAATATCTGTACTGTTCAGGTCTTCTCCTCTTCAACTCGCACAACCAAGACGCATTCTGGAGAAGATATGTGTGCGAGTTGGTCTTGTTCAGTTCCAAGTCGCACACCCAACTCGCACAAGTCTGGGAGCAAGATCTTGCGAGTTAAAACCTTGTAGACAGAGCCGAATTTCATTCTCGGTTTAAAGCGCGAACATATGTACGGTTCAGGTTCTTTTGCTCTCTAACTCGCACACCCATATAGTACAGGTCTTGAATCATGTGTGAGTGTTGGTCTCCTTCACTTCCAAGTCACAGGCCCAACTCGGTCTGATTCGCGAACACATGTGCTACTTGGTTTCATCTCGGCCAACCCGCATGCCCAAGTCGCACAGCTTTTTGACTTAGCATCTTCTCAGCTCGGAAGTCTTTACTCACGCTCAGAATTGCCTTACCCGCATATATCCACTCGCAGCTGATTCCCAGAATTCAATCTCTAAGTCCAGCGAGTTAACCAAGTCGCAGAACCATCTCGCACAATCTAAGTCTCCTCGGACCACTTTGCATTCGGGAGAGCGTAACTTCCAGGATATGGATCCAAATGGCTTGATTCCAACTTCAGTGGAACGAGCACTCAAATATCCCAATGTTTTGTGAATGGGAAGTGGAAGGTTCCCCGGACGGCTCATCTCTGAAGTGCATTGAAACGATTAAAAAGAAGCTCTTGGACCTGTGTTTACTCCGGAGATGGTATCTTTCAGCACATATATCCAAACTGGATGATCTTAGATTTTCTGGCAATATCAATGAAATACCTTGAATCTTTATGAAGGCCCCGGCAACTGAATCAGACTGGAAAGGCATATTCACACGCAATCTTTGTGACTCATCGGATCGGTCTTGAAACTGTAGCGAGACAGGTGTGTCTTCCGGTGAGCTTAACTCTCAGTTCACGACTCCAAATTCAAGGATTCTACCTGTTATGGAACCGTGACCCGATCGTCTCCAATTTTTCTCCGGATCCTGTAGGCTGAATCGGACGTTAAGACTCCCCGGACAGGCAATCTTTCAGACATATTGGATTGCTCCGGAATGGATGCGAGACAGGTCTGTCTTCCGGTGGCCGTATCTTTTAGCTCGCTGCTCCAAATTTATCGATTGCAATTGTTATGAAATCTGGACTCAGTTATCTTGATCTTTGCTGAAGACCTTGGAGGCTGAATCGGCCAGAAAGACCTTCGGGTATCGTGATTACGGAGATGTATCTGCACCCGAGGTTTTTGGCCGAGAAACTTGAACAGCCAGTACATGTTTTTGCCGAGAGATCTACCCGCAGGATAGATTTTAGCCGAGAATCTTCGACCATCAGTACAGCATTGTTCCGAGAAATTCAAAATTGCTCCTCTACACCATATTTGATCATTTCAAGTCTATTTCTTCATCTGAATCACATTCTCCACTCCAAATAAGCTCCATAAGCACGTGTTTAACACTCCAAACCATGCAAAACTCTTTTGGACCTAATGCAATCTCTAAAGTCCTAAAATGATGCCTAAAGACCTAAAACATATGCAAATGAAACATGACTTGGACTTAAATATGTATACTAAATGATGCAATTTATGAATATATCAACTCCCCCACACTTATCCTTTGCTTGTCCTCAAGCACAAAGAACAAATGAGAGAGAGGTTGAATGCTCGGGAGTTCACATTTCTTAAAGAGAGAGGATAATCATCAAAAGAGTTCAACTCATGGTCCTAGTTACTAATTCTAAATTGCAATGCAAACTGGTGTACTCATAAAAACTAGCCATGCTAATCACTAAGTGAACCAAACTCAAGTGTCAATCTTCACAAGAATTCCTAACTCCAGCCCTTTGATATTCATTTAAGTATCATGTGGATCATTCTCATGCAAATCATGTGAACTCATTTGGCAGAGGGATAAGATTATGAGACAAAGATGATCTCATTCAAAGCTTATGGGTTCAATGCAGCTCAAGGGATTACTCAAGAAGGAATAAAACTTTAATAGAAGGCTAAGGGTAAAACGCAACTGATGCATACAAGAGTAGTATCCCATCTACCCAATTCCCCAAGTTGGTCTTTCACCTTAACTCTTAACCCATGAAGAACACACCTAAGCTACCCTTCTCTCAAGGCAATCATTGCCTTCTCAACATACTTCTCACTTCACTCTCATTCTTTCCTCACCAGGGGATTCATCTTTTCATTTTCAAATTCAGGCTTTGGGGTCTAAACCTTTCACTTAGCTCTTTCTCACTTAGCATTGTCTAGCCTCTTTTCTTTTCTCTTTAAACACTTGAGCCTTTTTGGCTTCTTTTCTTTTCTTTTCACTTAGAGGCTAGACTTTACTTTTCAAAATGCAAGAGCTTTCTTTCTTTAAACAACAGATCCCAAACCGAGATCTTTTCTTTTCCATCCCCTGGTTCTCATCTCAAACTCTCTCTTTTTCACTCAGTGTTTCCTAAGATCCCTTCCTAACCTACTCTAGACTCATGAGGCAGAGCTAGATCTACTTGAAACTCTACTCTTGTCGCCCTAAACCCAAAACTTTCTGTCAAGTTTATTCAGAAAAAGGACTCACATCATCTCTCACTAAAGTGTTTTAGGCTTCAAGAAAGGTTTGGGTCAAGGCAGGGAACTGTCTCAAAATGAGAGAACAGCTATTTGAGCTAGCAAAGAGTGGTAAAAAGGGATAAGAGAGCTCAAATATTTTGTGGTACCCATGAGTTCACAATGATATGTACAAACATGATAATTAGATTGTCAAGTTATGGTTTTCACTTTAAACAAGGCTGGAGTTAATCACAACTTGATCCAACTAACACAGAAGCATTGAGACACTAGTTCCAAACATGGTTCACTCTTGATTTCATACCAGTTTTGCAAGCAATAGAGAATTAATAACTAGGGCCATGAATTCAAGATCTTAAGATGATTCTCTCTCAAAGAAACCTATCATTACTCCCATGAAAGTGATGCAACCTATATGATTATGCAACTAGACTCAATCCTAAAAATGTGAATGCAACTAAAATGAACATTTTTGTGAAAAATTTTCAGAATTTCTATTTTTATGGTTTTTCTATGCACTTAGATGCAGACTCAAGTTGCAAATCAAAATAAGAACAAGAGAAAATATGATTAGTAAACACAAAGACTCTCCCCCACACTTAAATAACACAGTCTCTTGTATTATGAAAGCATGAGAAAGAGGAAAAATCAAACATGAAATGCAAAAGATAAAGAAAAAAGCTAAATTCTCATTTACAAGTGTTTGGAGTGATACCTGGTGTGGTTCTTATGCAAAGGGGGAGTAAGTGGCTGCACCAGGTGAGGCTAGACATCATTGGAGAAGGATTTGGCTTTGCTTGTCCTTTGTTGTACAACATGGACTTGTTTTGGACCGGACTCACACACCCAAGTCGCACATAAAGCTTGGCTTTCTTCAGTTTTTTAACATGGGCTGATCTCCTTCCTATCTCGCACACCCAAGTTGCACATAAAGCTTCTTGAAAGTTTTGGCCTTCTTTGTTGCTGCTACATGGCCCTAGAAGACACCAACCCGCACACCCATGTAGGTGTGATTTGCGAACAGGTGTGCTACTTGGATCAGGGGAGAACGGACTCGCACACCCATGTAGGTGTGATTTGCGAACAGGTGTGCTAGATGGGACCTGACCTTGTCCAACTCGCACACCCATGTAGCACACCAGGCGGCTCACCAGTTTTCATGCCTTAAGTCCTTCCTCAGCTTGTTCTCAGACTCCTTTTCACTTTGTCCTTAGACCATAGACCTGAAAACACTTCACAAAACCCATCAAAATATTCTAAAACATGAAAACGAATAGAAAAGATTAAAAAGAGCTATGTACAAGGACAAGCTTGGGGTGTCTCCCAAGAGCACTTTGTTTAAGTCACTAAGTTTGACTTTTCATACTCTGTTCTTAGTGAGGGAGATTAGGAGCTTTGATGCTCCTTGTCTTATCCATGAATTCAAGCATGAGATCCTTGTTCATCAGCTCTTGGACACCAGATGACCTTTTGTCTATGAGCTCTTGTGTGAGGATTGCCCTGACTTTAGCAAAAGGTTTTGATCCTCCAATGCCTTTAACTTTGTATTCCACAGCCCCACCAGCAAACTTCCAAGGAGTGAGAGTTAAGACTTGAGAAGAAGACCCAAGAGTGAATGGTTTGATGCTTGTTGGGCTCTTATCGTTGGAGTTTTAACTGTTTCCTTTGTTGCCACTAATCTCTTCTCACTTGGTGTAGGAGATAGAGATTCCAAACAAGCTTCATCATCACTAAAGAAATCCCCTTCAAACTCAAGATTAGGTCTTATTAAGGTCCCTTTCTTCTTCTCAACTGATGCAAGGGGTTGAGCTTCTTCTATAGTTCCAATACTCCCCACGTACTTCATCGCATAGTGTTTCAATTCATCAGAATCATCAGATATAACTCCACAAAACCCAGCAAGAGGAGGCTTAATAGGACAAGAGACTTCATCATATACCTTAGTAAGCACCACTCTTTGAGTATCAAAGTCCAACCTAGCTCCAGTGGTATTCAGAAAAGGAGTTCCAAGCAATAGAGGAAGCTCTTTGGTTTTCTTCATCTTCATTACCACAAAATCAGTTGGAACTATGCATTCACCAATCTATAGTAGGTAATCTTCAAGGAGTCCATATGGCTTCTTTGAGGATGAATCTCCAAAGGTAACTGAGATGGGGTGATGCTTTAGAGTTTTGATCCTTAGTCTCCCCACCATGTCTAAAGATATTACACTGATGCTTGATCCAGAATCACATAAAGCATTATCCACTTTCAAGCTTCCAAGAGAGCATGAGATGGAAACTTTCCTGGATTACCTAGCTTTGGAATAGTTTTGGGTTTCACCCTTGTTGAACCAGTGCTAGAGATTCCATCAGATGTCCTTCCTTGAATCATTCTCTGATCTCAGAATCATTCTTTTCTTATCAAAACAAACTGCCTCCCCACCCTTTTTTCTCAATGTCCTCATTGAGATCACAGAACAGGAACTCAAACTCATCTATGATGGCGTCCTCATCATCTTTTGTCAGGCATTTTTCACTTGCGATATTCCCATGGAGAAGATCCTCAATATCTTGGACAGCTGCATGATTCTCATCATTTGAGAGGATTGCATTGCAGTATTCTGTTTGATGTGAAACTGATGTCCCTGGTGAAGCCTCTTGCTGAGCCTGGTGGTTTCCATTACCACCTTGAACCTATTGCTCTTGATCCATACCCAACCTCTCAATATGCACAGCTCTTTCTCTTTGTCTTCTTGCTTGACTCCTTGTGTTCATACACCTGAAAACAGAGACAGCACTTGAAAGGTAATCAGTAAAACAAAAGAAAATGACTTGATCTCAAGAAGATCCAAAGCCTTAATGCTACAATGAATCCCCAATTGGCAACAGCGCCAAAATAATAGTAGGTTTTTAGCCTACTAAGGTCAATTAACCTCTTGTGTTGTAGCACTTGAGGGTCAATCCAAATGGAGATTATCTAGACACTAAGACTGTGAGGATTTATCTTAATCCAAGTCTAATTAAACAAGTTTTGGTAACAAAGTGATCTAAAAACCTAAAACAAACAAGAAACAAGCAATACTTTAGAACTAAACAGGCAAGACAAACAAGAAAAGACTCAAATTCAAAATAAAGAGAAAGCTAAACTTCAAGATGTGATCATTGATCAGGGTGCTTTAAATGTGAATTCATGATGCTAAGCAAACAATGCAAGACTTGTAATTCTTTAGTCTAGACTTCCAAATCAGATTAATTCATTCTCATGACAAAAATCCCTTTGTTAATTACCAATTCAAGACTAATTCCCATTAGATGAATAAGCAATCAACAAGCATAAGGTTCCAAGTCTAAAATGACCAGACAGCCTCTTTGTGCATCAAAATAAGAGCTAAGAAAGACTGAATCTTACACAGAAAGACATAGAAAGCAATCACATGATCTCTAATCCAATCAACTTAGAGTTTAAAGCTAGACTAATCCTCTCATGAAGGTATTAATCTCTATACTAATCCACTTACAAAACAAATTCCCATTTGTGAAATATGAACAGTAAGCATTAAGAACCAACTCTAATATGTCATTTATGCAATTAACAAACATCATCATGGCATTAATGCATAAACCCTTAGTTAGCTTTCATTCAGGCATTTCATCAAACACTTTTGGTATGAAAGACCCAGATTCTAGACCCAAGTGATGTGCAAGGATCTAGCATTAGGATCAGCTAACTAAAGAAAAGATAAGAGAATCTAAGCTTAAACAATCATTAATCTACATCTAAGCACCCTAATCTACACACCTAGAAGCTTAAAAGAAGACTACTCACTAATTATGCTTAACACACCTAATCTTTTGCAAGAGATGGTATTAAACATAATTAGAAGCAAAGATAAAATGAAGAATTGATAAGAAAAAGCTTTAAGATGATTAAATCCTTAAGATATCTCTTGATTAAACTCGTTTTTACACTGAAAAGGAAAGAAAACTAAGAGAGAATGGAAGATGTTTTAGGGTTTTTCCCAAAAAACTATATAAAGCAAGGGTTTTGGGCCGGGTAAGCCCAGGACAAACTCGGTACTGACACGGCTTCAAATGGGCAGTGTGCTAAGTGTGCGACTTGGTCAAGTGGTTCCCATTTCGTAGGCCTGAGTCGCACAACCATGAAACCAGTTTTGTTCGCCTAAATTTCTTGAGCTTCAGCCGCATGCTTATCTCGGTGTGTTCTGCGAATATCTGTGCTGTTCAGGTCTTCTCCTCTTCAGCTTGCACAACCAAGACGCATTCTGGAGAAGGTATGTGTGAAAGTTGGTCTTGTTCAGTTCCAAGTCGCACACCCAACTCGCACAAGTCTGGGAGCAAGATCTTGCGAGTTAAAACCTTGTAGACAGAGCCGCATTTCCTTCTCGGTCTAAAGCGCGAACATATGTGCGGTTCAGGTTCTTTTGATCTTTAACTAGCACACCCATATAGCACAAATCTTGAAGCATGTGTACGAGTTGGTCGCCTTCACTTCCAACTCGCAGGCCCAACTCGGTCTGATCCGCGAACACATGTGCTACTTGGTTTCATCTCGGCCAACCCACATGTCCAAGTGGCCCAGCTTGTAGACTTAGCATATTCTCAGATCGTCAATATTTACTCACGCTCAGAGTTGCCTTACCCGCATATCTGCACTCGCAGCTCATTCCCAGAATCCAATCTCTAAGTACTGCAAGTTAACCAAGTCGCAGAACCATCTAGCACAATCCAAGTCTCCTCGGACCACTTCATATTCGGGGGAGCGTAACGTCTAGGATATAGATCCTAATGGCTTGATTCTAACTTCAGTGGAAAGAGCACTCAAATATCTCAAACTTTTGTGCTGAAATCTTTAGCGCTTGGGAAGTGGAAGGTTCCCCGAACGGCTCATCTCTAAAGTGCATTTAAGCAATCAAAAAGAAGCTCTTGGAACAGTGTTTACTCTGGAGACAGTATCTGTCAGCACATAGATCTAAACTGGATGCTATTAGATGTTCTGGCAAGATAACTCAAAGAACTTGAATCTTTATGAAGGCCCCGGAAACTGAATCGGAATGGAAAGGAATTGTCCCACACAATCTTTGTGTTTCATCGGATCGGTCTTGAAACTGTAGCGACACAGGTGTGTCTTCCGGTGAGCTTAACTCTTAGCTAACGACTCCAAATTCAATGATTCTACCTGTTATGGAACCGTGACCCGATTAGCTCCAACGTTTCCGACAATCCTGTAAGCTAAATCGGACGTTAAGACTCCCCGGACAGGCAATCTTTCAGACGTATCGGATTGCTCCAGAATGGATGCGAGACAGGTCTGTCTTCCGGTGGCCGTATATTTCAGTTCGCTGCTCGAAATTCATCGATTCTAATTGTTATGAAATTTAGACTCAATTAGCTTGATCTTTAATGCAGACTTCGGAGGCTGAATCTACCGGAAAGACCTTCCGGTAACGTGATTTCGAAGATGTATCTGCACCCGAGATTTTTGGCCGAGAAACTTGAACAGCCAGTACGTGTTTTGGCCGAGAGATCTACCCGCATGATGGATTTTAGTCGAGAATCTTTGACCATCAGTACAGCATTTTGCCGAGAAACTCAAAATTGCTCCTCTACAACATTTTTGATTATTTCAACTCCCTTTCTTCATCTGAATCACATTCTCCACTCCAAATAAGCTCCATAAGCACCTGTTTAACACTCCAACCATGCAAAACTTATTTGGACCTAATGCAATCTCTAAAGTCCTAAAATAATGCTTAAAGACCTAACATTTATGCAAATGAGACTTGATTAGGACTTAAATATGTACACTCAATGATGGAATTTATGAATATATCACTCGGCGATCAATCCTACTTTGAGTAGTCTTTCCACTTCGTCGATGACAGCTTTAGCTCATTCAGGGCCGAGCTTCCTCCTCTTCTGCTTGAACTGTTTGAAGCTTGGGTCTACATTTAGTTCGTGACAGGTCACGTGGATGCTTATGCCCCGCATATCTTCCGCACTCCAGGCGAAGGTGTTGATGTTTTCCCTGAGGAAGGAAATGAGTTCGTTTTTCAGGGGCTCTTCTTACTTGGTTCCGATCTCGACACACCTCTCTGGATGCGCTTCGTCTATGCACACCGAGTCCACCGCATCGCATATTGGCTCGGCGCGTGTTTGCGGCTCTCCGCGATCTGTAATTGCTATAAGAGTTTGGAGAGATCGTTCACGGCTCTCGGTCCATCTTAAGCTTCTTGAGTTCCACATCAGCGTGTGCGTCAGTGACGGGATTCCTTAACTTGTGCTCCGTCAAGAAACACATCTGCGACTTCTTCAAATTTCCCCATATCGTCTTAATGCCTGTTGGAGTCGGGAACTTGATGCAGTGGTGATAGGTTGAAGGGATTACTCTCATGGTGTTAATCCATGGAGTTCCCATGATCATGTTGTAGATTCCTGGGTGGTCGGTGACTGAAAAGTCGACGATCTTGGTGACTGATCTAGCTACAACGGGAAGCCTGATTGTGCCCATAGTCATCGTTGTTTCTCCTGAGAATCCGGTTAGAGGCTTAGGGGTAGCCGTCACCTCGGAGAAGTCGATTCCCATTCTTCTAAGTGTCTCCCTGAAGATAACATCCACCGAGCTCCCAGTGTTGATCAGTACTCTTGTTACGTCATGGTCTCTAATCGTCAGTTCGATCACCAAAGGATTGGTGTGCGGCCTGTCTATTCCTGCCGTTTCCTCCTCGGCAAAACAAAATCACGGTATTTGGGAGATCGGTTAGTTCGGTCCAATTCTCCTTTGCTTCGGCTCAGCGTTGATAGGCTTTGATAGAGGACACCATTTCTTGGTATTCTGACTTTCCCCGGTTCGTGAATCCTAGCCTCCGTGATTCTTGGTGTGAATAGGGTTCTTTGAGTTTCTTCAAGCATTCGATCAATCTCCAGCTTTGCACTTATCGCATTATTCACGTCAGACTTCATGGCGCGTATCTCTGCCACTGTCTGAGCCATTGAGTGATGTAAGATCGAGGTGTGGGTGAATGATGGATCCTTGTAGCTGGCCCGATGGCTCTCTCTACTCGGACTAGAGGATGATCGAATGAAATAAGTTGGATGGGGATCAAGCAACTAGCCGCAATGGCTCTCTTTGCTTAACTGAATGAGTGGAACGCGTTGGCTGAGTAACTGGTGGATCGAAGGACGCACAAAGCTGATGATTCTAGCTTTGATAAGTCGAAGAACACAAGACAAGGGGCAGCCGCACAAGTCTCTATGCTCTTAGGGTTTTAGAAAGAAAAGTCTCTTTATTGATATTAGGTAAAAATTTGTGTCTACAAAGCTGCATATGGGACTTTATAAATAGTCCATCAGCTTTGACCTTCTAGGGTCGACAAACACAAAAAGGAAAGCATAAAACGCAACGGACTCGATGAAATTAAAAGGAACAAATCGGAAATCCTAGAGACAATCTATAAGGAAAAATAACTTAAGGACTAAAAGAACAAAACCTGCAAAACAGAAAAGGAAACTCGTTTAATGAATTTGAATTTAAATTCCTTACATTGCTTTAAGGCTGGCTCGAAGTGCGGTGTCTGGTGTTTGAGAGATCACAAGAGATGTTGGGCCGAGACAAGTCTTTAAAAGAGGCAAGGCGCCAACATTTGAATATGGGCTCGGTTCCTTGGTGTCCACGGTATCTCTATTGCTTTATGTATCTTGTGATTTCTTGGTCTTGTTGATCTCTTCTGGTGCTTCTAACATCATCATCATAGCCTCCACAGCTTCATTGAACTCCTCTCTCTTGTTCCTTGTTCTTAACCTGGTCCTTGGTGGCTCGGTCGTAGTTGGGATCTTCAAGTCTTGGAGTTGCTCGGTGCTCATAATTCCCTCCCTCTTGAGAAGGTTCTGACCTCAGAACTGGTTCACCTGCGTGAAAAGGTGCGAGATCAGAAACATTTAATCTTAAGGATATGTTAAACTCACCCTGCAGCTCAAGGCGGTAAGCATTAGCATTGATCTGTACTAGCACTTTGAATGGTCCATCTCCTCGAGGTGCTAGCTTAGACTTGCGTTGATTTGGGAACCTCTCTGGCCTCATGTGTAACCATACTCAATCTCCAGGTTTAAAGGTGATCTACAAACGCCCTTTGTCAGCTTGTTTCTTGTATTGTTCAGTCTTCTTCTCAATGTTTTCTTTAACCTTCTGATGCAGCTTCCGAACCAGTTCGGCTTTGCTCTATCCATCTTGATTTGCATACTCCAAGGGTGGGAACAGTGAGAGATCTAAAGGGGTGAGTGGCTTGAAACCATATGCAACTTCAAAATGACAAAACTTGTTGGCAGAGTGAGTATCACGGTTATAAGAAAACTCAATAAAAGGAAGACAATCCAACCAATTCCTTAAACTTTTACCAACCGTAGCCCTTAAATGGGTGGAGACTGTGCGGTTTACAACCTCGTTTTGACCATCAGTTTGGGGGTGGCAGGTTGTTGAAAAGAGAAGTTTAGTGCCCAACTTCCTCCACAAGGTTCTCCAAAAGTGGACCTTGGTGTCTCGGTCTGATACAATGGACCTTGGTAACCCATGTAATCACACCACTTCTTTGAAAAATAGATCAGCAGTTTGACAAGCGTCATTCGTCTTGGAACAGGGTATCAAATGTGCCATCTTTGAGAACCGATCCACCACCACTGATATAGAGTCATTGTTTCGAATTTTGGTTGCCCAAAAACAAAAACCATAAAAGATCTACCCATGGTAGGTTAGAAATTGGTAAAGGAGTGTAGAGACCGTAGGGATGTGACCTGGATTTTTATTTCATGCAAGTGACCCATTTTGAACAGAACCTCTCAACATCTTTCTTGATGTGCGGCCAAGAGAAGTGCTCCACAAGTATGTTTAAGGTCTTGTCTACTCCAAAGTGTCCCATAAGACCCCCTACATGTGATTCTCGGATCAACAACTCTCTTATGGATCCTTGAGGTATACACAACCATTTATCTCGGAATAAGAAACCCTCATGCTGATGAAACGAGCCTGCAACGGTATTGACACTGGCTTGTAAGATCTCTCCAAAGTCAGGATCCTCTTCATATTGATCCTGTATGTGCTCAAACCCCATCACTTTGGCTTTCATTGTAGTGATGACTGCATAGCGCCTAGAGAGAGCATCAGCGACAATGTTTTCTTTCCCTTTTTTGTATTTGATGATGTAGGGGAAAGTGTACTCCAGCCACCGCACATGCCTCCTCTTGAGTGATGTCTGTCCTCTCAAGTGTTTGAGCGTCTTGTGGTCAGTATGAATGACAAACTCCTTGGCTAGCAAGTAATGCTGCCATGTATCCATAGATCTCACAAGAGCGTAGGGCTCCTTGTCGTAGGTGGGGTAATTCAGCGTAGCACCATGTAGCTTCTCACTGAAGTAAGCCACAGGCCTCCCTCCCTGAGTCAAGACTGCTCCAATACCTAATCCTAAGGTATCACATTCAATCTCAATGGTCTTGTTAAAGTCAGGTAATACTAAAACAGGTGCATTAGTTAAATGAGCTTTGAGGGTTTGAAAGGCTTTATCCTGTGCCAGTCCCCAAGAGAATGCTATATCTTTCTTGATCACAGCCGTGATGGGAGCAGCTATTGTGCTGAAATCCTTGACAAAGTGCCTGTAAAAACTTGCCAAACCATGAAAGCTACGAACATGGCCAATGGTAGTAGGTGTTGGTCACTCTTGAATCGCTTTGATCTTCTCTTGATCCACTCGCAACCCTTGTGAGCTTACAACAAAACCTAAAAACACGAGTTCATCAGTGCAAACGGTGCACTTCTTGAGGTTTGCATAAAGACCTTCTTGACGAAGAGTCTCTAATACTTGCTCAAGGTGCTGTACATGATCCGCAAAACATTTACTATAGATTAAAATGTCATCAAAATAGACAACTACAAACAAACTAATGTAGGCCCTTAAGATGTGATTCATTAACCTCATAAAAGTGCTGGGAGCATTGGTGAGGCCGAAAGGCATAACGAGCCATTCATAAAGACCCTGCTTGGTCTTGAAGGCCGTTTTCCACTCATCTCTCTGCTTCATCCTCAGCTATTGATATCCACTGTGGAGATCCACCTTTTAGAAGAACGTTGCTCCGTGTAGCTCGTCCAACATGTCATCGAGCCGAGGTATAGGGTGCCGGTACTTGACGGTTATGTTGTTTATAGCCCTACAATCCACACACATTCTCCAAGTACCATCTTTCTTGGGCACTAGAAGAGCTGGTACAGCACAGGAACTGAAGCTGTATCCCTTAGATATCAGGTATTGAATCTGCTTCTCAAGCTCCTTTTTCTCGGTTAGGTTCATACGGTAAGCTGGTCTGTTGGGGAATAATCAAAGATGTATTCCATGCGTCTCTCCCATTCAATATAAGTATTGGGATCCACCTTTTCTGCAAAAGTAGGAGCCGTTAGCTTGACATCCATGTTTTCCTGTCTATTACCTTCATCTTCTCTGATTCGTCCGCGGTTGACAAGATCTCTGAGCCGTTGGTGTGCTCTTAAGTCAGGAGGGTCTTGTCTCCTTTGATTGTTGTTCGCATCTTCCTCCTCCTCAGCCATGTTTTAATCATCTCGGGAATGTTGCTGTTGAGGTGGGGGCACTTGAACTGGTCTCGCGGGTTCCCTTCTTGGCACCTCTAGACGGCCAACTCTCTCTTCCATATGGCCGAGCTGAGCTCCCATATCTTGACGCCTAGCCGCAATAGCTTGCAAGATAGTATCTTGGGCTAGTATGGCTTGGTCTTCCATGAACCTAAACTTCACAGAAACAAACTAAATCACACGCAACTGTTGATTCCTAGGGAGAAAAACTTAACAAAACTTAACAAAACTTAATCACACGCAACTGTTGAGCTCGGAAACTATGGGTGATTTTCTCTTTTTTTTTTGTATAGATGCAACAAGCAAGGTACTAAATGCAACAACACATTTTTTTTTTGGCTTTTTATAGGATTTAAACGAAACAGAAGACAAACTAAAGCAACTTAACGGCAACTAACAAACGAGTAAACAGAAATAACTTTTATAAGTTTTTATGATTTACGAGCCAAACAGAAACAATGATGCAGGACAAAAGGTTACTTATATATTTTTGTTTTGACTAGAGAATGAACGACAATCTAAAGACTAGATGCAATGATATATTTTTTGACAGAAAAATTGAAAGACTAAGGTAATAAACAGAAACACACAACGAGAATGAAGCGGATAGATATCACCTGATATAGGAGCTTTTAGCTCTGATACCAAAATGATGTAAGATCGAGGTGTTAGTGAATGATGGATCCTTGTAGCTGGCTGCAATGGCTCTCTCTACTCGGACAAGGCGATGATCGAATGAAAGGAGTTGGATGGGGATCAAGCAACTGGCCACAATGGCTCTCTTTGCTTAACCGAATGAGTTGAACGCGATGGCTGAGTAACTGGTGGATCGAAGGATGCCACAAAGCTGATGACTCTAGCTTTGATAAGTCGAAGAAGACAAGACAAGAGGCAGCCGCACAAGTAAGCTCTTAGGGTTTTATAAAGAAAAGTTCTCTTTATTGATATTAGGTAAAAAGTTGTGTCTACAAAGCTGCATATGGGACTTTATAATTAGTCTGTCAGCTGTGACCTTCTAGGGTCGACAAACACAAAAAACGAAAGCATAAAACGCAACGGACTCGATGAAAGTAGAAAGAACAAATTGGAAACCCTAGAGACAATCTACAAGGAAAAATAACTTAAGGACTAAAAACAAAACCTGCAAAACAGAAAAGGAAATTCGTTAATGAATTTGAATTTAAATCCTTTACATTGCGTTAAGGCTGGCTCGAAGTGCGGTGTCTGGTGTTTGAGAGATCACAAGCAATGTTGGGCCGAGACAAGTCTTTAAAAGAGGCAAGGCACCAACATTTGAATATGGGCTCGGTTCCTTGGTGTCCACGGTATCTCTATTGCTTGATGTATCTTGTGATTCCTTGGTGTTGTTGATCTCTTCTGGTGCTTCTAACATCATCATCGTAGCCTTCACAGCGTCATTGAACTCCTCTCTCTTGTTCCTTGTACTTGACCTGGTCCTTGGTGGCTCGGTCATAGTTGGAATTTTGAAGTCTTGGAGTTGCTCCGAATTGAGGTCATCATCATTGAGGCTCGCAACTCTTCCATCTCTTGGGTCAGCGTGCGGGTCATTCTCCTAGGTGGGTGAGGTCGCTCCTGGTCTTTTCTCCCCGGCTCGTCTCTGTACTCTGCCTGCTCGACCCATTGGAGGTTCTCCTATTCCTCAGCTGGATCGTTATCGCGAGTTGGGTAGGTGACTCCATCAGTTTGGATGCCATTAAGCGCCAAGGCGAGCTCTTCTTGACTTATCCGGCAAGCCGAGTAGTTTTGCTGTGAGTTTCTAGATCCCTCGCTCTGCTGGGCATCCATATCGATGACGTCATTTTCCTCCTCATTA
This sequence comes from Eutrema salsugineum, assembly GCF_000478725.1. Classification (NCBI taxonomy): domain Eukaryota; kingdom Viridiplantae; phylum Streptophyta; class Magnoliopsida; order Brassicales; family Brassicaceae; genus Eutrema; species Eutrema salsugineum. Next base: position 1,239,247 of record NW_006256797.1, on the reverse strand, counting down.
CCTCGCCGTCTTGAATTCTGACAAAGCAGGGGCGGCTCAGTCATGTTGACTCGGGTTGCTTCTGCAGTTTTTTCGTCGAGGGGACGAAACATTGGTGGAGCCATGGGATTTCTTATGCTACTACCGGATGCTCCCTCAAGCGTCGAGAAGTCGAAAAGTCTCCCGACTCCATCTGTCGGATCGGAGATTCTGGCTCTCAAATTTGGATGCTGTCTTTCAGCCGTTATTGCGTCGAGTCTCTCCGTGTTTGCCTCATTCTCTTATCCTGCTCTTCGATTTTTTTCATCAACATGGCCATCATGTTCCGCATCTCCTCCAAGGCTTCGGTGGTTGTCGTTGTCGTGCTTGGTGGTGGAGCGTCCTTCTCCGCGCTGTTGTTGTTGTTGTTGTCGTTGTTGTTGTTGTTTTCGTCATTGGAAGCGTTGCTCGCCATGATTTTAAAGTCTTGTCAATTTTAGAGTAAGAAATTTCGAGTCCCCACAGACGGCGCCAAATTGCGTGAGCCGAAATTAACATAACTAAAATTTGTTAATAAAAATTTTAAGGGATCAGAAATCTCTAGGTTTTTTCTCGACATAACTCAAGATCAAAAGAAAGCTCTTTCCTGGAAAGTGATTAAGTCTTATTGCTCTTAAGTTGGTAAAAGTTACATAATGAATCGAATACATTGACTATTTATACTATTATTTAAACCGCCTAGCCAAAAATCTTGGGAAACATTCTTGGAATATTTCCTTATCGCCTCTTGCGACCGTCGCCATAACACTTCCCCTAGGGTTTTTACGGGCCTTACATCTTCGCGGCTAGGCCCACTTGTTGTTGGAGTCTGCTCACTGAAGCGTCATGTCGCGGCCCAATTTGTCAAGACGCAGCTTGGCCTAACTCATCGAAGCGCGGCTCGGCCCAATCCTGCTGAGGTGGGGCTCGACCCATGTCTCACGATACAGCTCGGCCCAATTACTCCCTCACAGGACTCAGCCCAATCCAGCTGAGTTGCGGCTAAGCTCGGCCCAATTACTCTGATCTACACACCTAGAAGTTTAATAAAGGATGATCCAAAGATCTTTAGGGTTTTCTCCCAAAAAAAATATTTATAGAAAGGAGTCTAGACCGGGTCAGCCCAGGACAAACTGGGTACTGACCCAGGTTTGATGGGTCATGAAGTGTTTACACCGAGCTGAATTCTCTATGTGTGTTGCTCGGTGTGAAGAATACCCTGAAGATGGTGATGACTAGAGGTTTTTAGGCTCTAGCAAAGGTCATCAATCCCTTAGCTGTTGTAGCATAAAGGGTTTATCAGTCCAATGTGTGGTAGACACTAGAATGTAAGACAATCTCTTAATTCAAGCAAAATGGTGAAGTTTGTTGGTAATTGATGCTTAAAACAAGATGAAAACTAGAACAAAGACAAGTGCTTAAGTAAACTAAACAAGGAAAAGCAATTAAACAAGATGGGATGATATGAAATGATGGAAACATGAGATTCTAGACATGATAGTTGGCTAGGGTTGATACGATTTCCCTAGGACTTGCACTTGCTCGTTTGGTAGAGGTTGATAAACTCGGCCAAAGTCGGTCTGATTGGAGAGATGCTAAGGGGTGAGAGGTTATCTTGAAGGTCCTTAGGCCCAGCTCGCGAGAGACAGAAAGTGATCGAGGGGATGGAAACACCAAGTGTAGATCTCGCGGGTAAAGGATGAACAGGCGTGAGACTTGATCTCGAAAATCCTGTTGCCCCTAAACTACTTTGAACGAAATCAAAACAAGATGTAAATGAAGGCTGCGTCGAATCCTATGGATTGAGTTTGATAAACCAAATAAAAACTTTGAAGGCTAACCACCTAAGAAAGAAGAACTCAGAAAGAACAAGAGAAAATCTCGATTTAATTGATGAAAAGTGAATGCTAAATACAAATGAGTCTGGCCCTTTATATAGGGGCGAAAAGGAAGTGCAAAAGACATAGAAAATAAATGAAAGCATTAAATAAGTTTGAATGACCACTCGGCTCCCTTTGAATGACCCTTCGGATTCTTTCTCGCGAGTGATCTTTTGGCTTCCTTGTAACGGCTAGTGACTAACTACGGATAAGAGTGATGTGGGCCCTTAACCTCATTAAAACCCCATCTGGTAAACCCAGTGGGACAAACCCGGATGCAAGGAAAAAGAGTATCAAGGAACTACACCGTCCGAGTAGGTCAAAAGCGTTACAGCTCGGTCAGTTGGTGTAGCATCCGCATTCTTGGCCATCAGCTCGGTGCTTAACCTCCAAACGTCCATAGATAACTTCTTGGCTCGTGACCGCGTCATTGGACCAGTGAGCTCGGATAAATCCTCACTTGGGCCGTCCACCTCGTCTTGCTTTCTGTCCTGAACCTCCACGTCGCTTAGGTCGGCCACTGGGTCTTGATTTCCGATCTGAACTAGTTCTCCAGCCTGACCCTCAGATCGCACCTCGTCCATGCTCGTATCGTTCCCCCCCTCTTGAAAAGGACTTGTCCTCAAGTCTGGTCCATCTGGAAAAAAGGGAACTAAGTCAGAAATATTAAAACTCGAGCTGACCGTGTACTTACCGCGGAGGTCGATCTGGTAGGCATTGTCGTTGATGCGGTTCAAAACCGTGAATGGTCCATCGACTCGGGGCAAGAGCTTGGACTTCCGTTCCTCAGGAAAACGTTCCTTCCCTAGATAAATCCATACTTGGTCGCCTGGCTCGAACGTTCGTTTGCTTCTTCCTTTGTTTGCCTTTCTTTGTAATTGCTCGGTTTTCTTTTGAATGTTTTCCTTGGCCTTCTCGTGCATCTGTTTAACCAGTTCGGCCTTTTTCTTGCCATCTATGTTAAGTCTTTCACTCATAGGCAAAGGGGTTAGATCAAGCGGAGTAAGCAGATTAAACCCATACACAATTTGAAAAGGGGAAAACATGGTAGTTGAATGAACCGAATGATTATAAGCAAATTCAACGTGTGGCAAGCAATCTTCCCAAGTTCTAAGATTCTTTTTAATCACAGATCGCAACAAAGCTGATAAAGTCCGGTTAACTACTTCAGTTTGTCCATCAGTTTGAGGGTGACAAGTAGTTGAGAAACACAGCTTAGTTCCTAGTTTCGACCATAGGGTTTTCCAAAAGTAGCTAAGGAACTTAGTGTCCCGGTCTGAAACAATGGTTCTAGGAACCCCATGCAATCGTACAATCTCCCTAAAGAACAGGTCGGCCACATTCAAAGCATCATCGGTCTTATGACATGGAATGAAGTGAGCCATTTTAGGAAACCTATCTACGACCACAAAGACCGAATCTCTACCTCTCCTAGTTCGTGGCAACCCTAATACAAAATCCATGGAAATATCGGTCCAGGGCTCACTAGGAATAGGAAGTGGAGTATACATACCTGGGCCTTGACTTCGGGTTTTGGCCATCTTGCAGACCATGCATCAGCCACAAATCCGTTCCACGTCGCGTCTTAGGTGCGGCCAGAAGAAATGGTCTTGCATCACGCTCAGAGTCTTAGGTACTCCGAAATGCCCCATTAGTCCACCTCTGTGGGCTTCCCTAACAAGTAAATCACAAAGAGAGGTGTTAGGTATGCATAGCCGATTTTCATAAAAGAATAGCCATCACTTTGGTAATATTTGCCATGGGAAAATTTCGAGCTGGCTCGGTAGACTTCTTGGAAATCTGGATCGGTGAGGTAGGCATCCTTTATCATTTCGAATCCCAGCACCTTAGCGTCCAAGATGGTAATCAAGGTGTATCGACGAGACAACGCGTCGGCCACTATGTTCTCTTTGCCCTGCTTGTACTGGATGACATAGGGAAAGGTTTCGATGAATTCCATCCATCTAGCATGCCTCTTGTTAAGCTTCTGCTGGCCCTTTAAGTGCTTGAGCGATTGGTGGTCCGTATGGATGACGAACTCCTTGGGCCATAGGTAGTGCTGCAAAGTTTGTAGGGCTCGGACCAAGGCATATAATTCCTTGTCGTAAGTCGGGTAGTTCAAGGTTGCTCCACCTAGCTTCTCGCTGAAGAAAGCCACAGGTTTCTTCTCATGCATCAGAACGGCTCCAATTCAAACTCTCGAGGCGTCGCACTCGATCTCAAATGTCTTGAGGAAATCAGGTAGTACCAGCAAAGGAGCATGGGTGAGCTTGTGCTTTAAGAGTTGAAAAGCTTCCTCTTGAGGTTGCTCCCATTTGAACCCGACCTCCTTTTTAATGATCTCGGTCAAGGGCGCGGCTATGGTACTGAAGTCTCGGACAAAACGTCGGTAGAACCCAGCTAGTCCATGGAAGCTCCGGACTTCGCTAACAGTCTTTGGGCTCGGCCAATCTTGGATTGATTTGATCTTTTCTTCATCAACCTGGATTCCCTGCAAACTCACCACAAAACCTAGGAAGACAATGTTATCCGTACAAAAAGAACATTTCTTAAGGTTCCCAAAGAGACGTTCTTGCCTAAGCCCGTCTAACACCTTTTTCAAATGCAACACATGTTCATCTAAGGTCTTGCTGTAAATCAAGATATCATCGAAGTAAACTACCACGAAAACACCTATGAATGACCTAAGAACGTGATTCATCAAACACATGAAAGTGCTATGTGCATTGGTGAGTCCAAAAGGCATGACAAGCCACTTGTAAAGACCATGCTTAGTTTTAAAAGCCGTTTTCCATTCATCACCTTCCTTCATCCTAATCTGGTGATAACCGCTTTTTAAATCAACTTTAGAAAAGATGCATGCACCATGAAGCTCATCTAAGATATCATCTAGCCTAGGGATAGGGTGGCGATACTTAACCGTGATGTTGTTGATGGCCCGACAATCAACACACATCCTCCAAGTTCCGTCCTTCTTAGGCACGAGCAAGACCGGCACGGCGCATGGACTCATGCACTCGCAAATATATCCCTTAGCCAGAAGCTCATCCACCTGTCTTTGAAGTTCCTTGGTTTCGATTGGATTAGTGCGGTAGGCTGGTCGATTAGGAAGGGTGGCTCCGGGTACGAAGTCGATTTGAAGCTCAATTCCTCGGATGGGTGGTAAACCACCTGGATCGTCTTCCGGGAAGACATCGGCAAACTCCTGCAAAACATGAGAGATCCTGCTCGGTAAGACCGGCTCAGGGTTAGTTTGGCTCGCCAAAGCGTCTTTAAAGATGAGTAGAACAAAAGATTGCTTTGTAGCCAAGGCATATTTCACCTCGCTAGGCCTCACAAGAAATGATTCTTTGCTCACGGGATTTCCCTCACAGGCTATTTCTAGGTTTTTCTCAGACTCTTTCTTTTGGTGTAAAGTGTTTTGGGGATCGCTCAAGATGTTTTTACCTTTGGAGTTTTGCTCCAGCTTGACCTGATCAAGATAGATTTCGTGTGGTGACAACGGTGCTAGAACGATCTTACGGCCTTGGTACTTAAAGGTATGTTTGTTTTAAAAACCGTCATGGATCGTCTTTTTGTCAAACTGCTACGGTCGTCCTAGAAGTAAATGACCGGCCTCCATGGGTAGAACATCGCAGACGACCTCGTCCTCATATCGTCCGATGGCAATTGGTACGGTGACCTGCTTAGTGACCTTGAGTTGCCTCTGGTTGTTCAGCCACCGTAAGTTGTAGGGGTGACGGTGCTTACGGGTTTCCAAACCCAGCTTGTCGACCATGTTAGTACTGGCCACGTTGGTGCAACTCCCTCCGTCGATTATCAAGCTGCACACCTTTCCTTGGACCAAGCACCGGGTGTGGAACAAGTTTTCCCTCTGATCTTCCTCCTTGATCCGTTCTTGTGCTATTAGAACACGCCGAGCTACTAGCAGCTCACCTGATACAGCTCGCTCCTCGGGCTCTTCCTCGTCATAGACCGGCTCGTTCCCTTCCTCATGATCGGACACAATTTCTCCGGTGTCAAGCAGAAGCATTGCCCGCTGGTTTGGGCATTTGTTGGCGTAGTGTCCTTTACCCCGGCACTTAAAACATTCGATGTCACGCGTCCTGGATGAGTTGACCTCGGCCTTGCCTGTGTTCTGGTTCGGTCGGGTGTCCGTCTTCGGCTGATTGTTGGATCGTGAGGGGTAGGTTGTCTTGTCATCTCGGTAGGTCGGTCGCGAACTAGTTCCAGGTGTATAGCGATTGGTACCCTTTCGTTTGAGCTGTTGCTCTACCAGAATGGCCTTGTGTAACATCTCGGCCATGTCATTGTTTTCTTGTAACTCCATACGATTCTGTAAATCCCGATTCAAGCCACTTAGAAACCTGGCCATGGTCGCGTCCTCCGGCTCGAATACGTCGGCTTTGAGCATTAAGCGCTCCATTTCTTGATGGTAATCCTCCACGGATTTGGTTCCCTGCGTGAGTCTCCGAAGCTTGGTATGTAGCTCCCGATGATAGTGGGATGGCACGAACCGTTGTCGCATGAAGGTGGCCATCTCATCCCAAGTCTCCACCGGCTGCTCTCCATTTCGATGGCGACAGGTCACAATCTGGTCCCACCAGTCTATGGCATAGCCATTGAACTCAGAAGCTGCCAAGTTGATCTTCTTCCTCTCCGATAGATCCTGGCAATTGAACACGATATCCACTTTCTTTTCCCATTCCAGGAAAGCATCTGGGTCGTTTTTCCCCTAGAAAGGGGGAATCCGTAGTTTCATGCCTCCTAGATCGTTGTCATTACGCACTCGAGCCTGTTCGCTGAGGTCGTCCTCCTTCACGTCGGTAATTTTGGGCAGGAAAAATATTGCCTCGGTCACGGTCTCCTCCAGCTCGGCCTCGGTGCACCGCGGTTGCCTCGCGGCCTGACTCGGCTGCTTCCGGATGAGTGATTATCCGCGTAGAATGGATTTTCCATCTCTTGCTCAAAGTTCCGATCCCGGCGGATATGCATTGGCTCCTCACGGTTTTGATCGTTGGCCTCCTCTTGTCTTGGCTGAACTTCAAGCCGATCCATCCTTTGACTCATACGCTCCATCATTTCGGTGATCTGGTTGAGTTTGGCCTCCATTTCTTTGGGAGTATACCAGCGAACGTGGTTACCGTCTCTGAATGTGTAGAAATCGCACTCGCTCAGGGAAAAGTCAGATGACATGCACGTACCTCGCAAAAAGAACAAACTTGTTAGTAAAAATCCTTACTAGTGTTTCCCTCTTTGATTCACTCACTCTCTTATTAATCTCACAAACCCACAAGAGATTTTCTTCCGGTTCTAAAGGAGTTAATCGAATCACGATGACTGCCTCTAGGTTCCCTTGGTTTATCAAATGTTTGAAAAGAGAAGAATAAGGAAAGATAGATAGAAAAGAGTACGGTTTTCTTCTTTTTTTTTTTTTGGACTTTTGAACTTCTTTTTTTTTTTTTTTTTAATAGACTTTTCGATTTCTTTCTTTTTTTTTATAACATAAATGGAAAAGAAGAGATGAGAAAAGGCGGAACTTAAAGAGATAGATAAATACTACCGATTAAGCAAGTGGCTCTAATACCACTTGATACGATTTCCCTAGGACTTGCACTTGCTCGTTTGGTAGAGGTTGATAAACTCGGCCAAAGTCGGTCTGATCGGAGAGATGCTAAGGGGTGAGAGGTTATCTCGAAGGTCCTTAGGCCCAGCTCACGAGAAACAGAAAGTGATCAAAGGGATGGAAACACCAAGTGTAGATCTCACGGGTAAAGGATGAACAGGCGTGAGACTTGATCTCGAAAATCCTGTTGCCCCTAAACTACTTTGAACGAAATCGAAACAAGATGTAAATGAAGGCTGCATCGAATCCTATGGATTGAGTTTGATAAACCAAATAAAAACTTTCAAGGCTAACCACCTAAGAAAGAAGAACTCAGAAAGAACAAGAGAAAATCTCGATTTAATTGATGAAAAGTGAATGCTAAATACAAATGAGTCTGGCCCTTTATATAGGGGCGAAAAGGAAGTGCAAAAGACATAGAAAATAAATGAAAGCATTAAATAAGTTTGAATGACCACTCGGCTCCCTTTGAATGACCCTTTGGCTTCTTTCTCGCGAGTGATCTTTTGGCTTCCTCGTAATGGCTAGTGACTAACTACGGATAAGAGTGATGTGGCCCCTTAACCTCATTAAAATCTCATCCGGTAAACCCAGTGGGACAAACCCGGATGCAAGGAAAAAGAGTATCAAGGAACTACACCGTCCGAGTAGGTCAAAAGCGTTACAGCTCGGTCAGTTGGTGTAGCATCCGCATTCTTGGCCATCAGCTCGGTGCTTAACCTCCAAACGGCCATAGATAACTTCTTGGCTCGTGACCGCGTCATTGGACCAGTGAGCTCGGATAAATCCTCACTTGGGTCGTCCACCTCGTCTTGCTTTCCGTCCTGAACCTCCACGTCGCTTAGGTCGGCCACTGGGTCTTGATTTCCGATCTGAACTAGTTTTCCGGCCTAACCCTCTGTTTGCACCTCGTCCATGCTCGTATCAAGGGTGCTTTGGTGCTAAACTAGGAATGCTAATGACAATAATGAAACATGATTCAAGTGATTTAGGACTCTAATCGAGCCTTAATCTTGCATCAAGACAAAAATCAAGCCATTTCACATACCCAATCTTCATTGGAGATTAAACAACAAGATAGCATTAAGAATCAATCCTAAGTGATCATTTATGCAAATAACAAACATTATCATGGCATTAATGCATAAACCTCTAATATAGCTCTTTCAGAAATTTCATCAAACACTTTTGGTGCATGAAAAACCCAGATTCTAGATCACAAGTGATGTGCAAGAATCTAGCATAGGGGCCAGCTATTTAGAGAAATGAAAACATGGATCTACCCCTAAGCACTCCTAATCTAGCACTTTAGCACCCTAACCTACACATCTAGAACCTCATTAAGGAGACTACTCACTAATCATACTAGTCTCTCTTAAACCTTTGCAAGTAGAGTAGTTTGGCATGATAAATGGATGGAAAGGATGATAGAGAAAATAGATAAGATAGATTGCAGCTATAAACACACAAAAGGTCTTTGATTACTCTTGATTCAAACTCTCAAAAACAGATATTTCTCTTCAAAGGAGTCTTTCACAAAAGAGGCAAAGAAATTAGAGAGAATAAAGCTTGGTCTTGGGAAAAAACCCTAAAACATATTTATAGTAAGTAACTCGGACCGGGTCAACCCAGGACAAACAGGGTACTTACCCGGCTTCAAATGGGTAAAATTCCAAGTGTGTGACTTGATCAAGTGCTTCCCATCCCGCAGGCCTGAGTCGCACAGCCATAGAAACAGTCTTATGCGTCTTAACTCATTGAGCCTCAGCCGCATGCTCATCCCGGTCTGTTCTGCGCATTTGTGTGCAGTTCAGGTCACCTGTTCTTCAACTCGCACAACCAAGACGCAATCTGGAGAAAATATGTGTGCAAGTTGGTCTGCTTTACTCCCAAGTTGCATGCCCAACTCGCACAAATCTGGGAGCAAGATCTTGCGAGTTAAAACTTTGTAGATTAAGCCGCACTCCCTTCTTAGTCTTAACCGCAAACATATGTGTGGTTCAGGTTCTTTTGCTCTCTGACTCGCATACTCATATAGCACAGGTCTTGAAGCATGTGTGCGAGTTGGTCTCCATCACCCCCAAGTCGCAGGACCAACTCGGTCTGATCAGCGAACACATGTGCTACTCGGTTTCATCTCGGCCAACCCGCATGCCCAGGTCACACAGCTTGTGGACTTAGCAAATTCTCAGCTCGGAGATCTCTTCCTAGCCTACTCTAAAATCATGATGTAGAGCTAGATCTACATGAAACTCTACTCTTATCGCCCTAAACCCAACACTTTCTTTCAAGTTTATTCAGAAAAAGGCCTCACATCATATCTCACTAAAGTGTTTCAGACTTCAAGGAATGTTTGGCTCAAGGTAGGGAACTGTCTCAAGTTGAGAGAACAGCTATTTGAGCTAGCAGAGAATGGTAAAAAAGGATAAGAGAGCTCAAATATTTTAAGGTACCCATGAGTTCACAATGACATGCACAAACATGATAATTAGATTGTCAAATTATGGTTCTCACTTAGGTAAGGCTGGAACTAATCAAAGCTTGACTCACTCAATAAGTTCAAAGCATGGATCAGTCTTGATTTCTTTCTTGTTTACATGCATTAGAGAACTAGAAACTAGGGCACTGAACCAAATTCTTAAAGTGATATTCTCTCAAGGAAAAACCTATCATTACTCCCCTGCATTGATGCAACCTATATGAATATGCAACTAGACTCAATACTAAAAATGAGAATGCAACTACATGATCATTTTTTGTGTTAACATTTTCTAGTTTTTCAATTTTTTTGGTTTTTCTATGCGCTTAGATGACATGCATGTATAAATGAGACTCAAGACTCAAAATGAAAAATAAGATCAAAGAAAACATGATTAGTAAAATATGAAACTCCTCCCCCACACTTAAATAACACAGTCCCTTGTGTTATAAAAGCATGAGATAGGAGTGCAAACCCAAACAAGCAAAATGCAAAGAGAAAAAGAAATGACTACATGTATATGTACAAGGATTGGAGTGGCTCTAGTAGCTTTGGAAGTCTGACCCCAAAAAATATAAGGGGTGTGATGTGTAACCAGATGGTGTCTCCCATGAGTGCAGGCTGTGCTCCTCAAAAACGTTCTCAGGGTCCACCTAATCTGCTTTGCTGTATGGTACCAATGCTGTGCAAGTGGTGGAGCTCTCTCCAACCTCTTCTCGGCGTCTCGGTGAAACTGGTGGTGGGGATCCTTCCTTGCAAGGGTTTTCAAGCTTCTTGGTTCTCTTTTTCATCTCCTTGATACACTTAGCCATCTTGTGTATCGTTTTGTCTTGATACTTGCACCATTGCTGAAGGATACCAATCTTTTTCTGAGCTCTAAACCCTGAGGTTCCTGGCTCTTCCCAATTGTGATCATCAAAGTGGTATCGGTTCCCTGCATAGCGTTTAAGAGGTGGGGGCACACCATCATCAGCTGTACCAGCAGCATTAGCAGCACCAGCTTCAGCAACTGCCTTCTTTCCCTTTGCGATCTCTTCTTTGCAGGCCATTTTGTACTTGAGAACTGGTTGGTCAGTTTGGACATTGTAGAGCTCTTCTTTCAGCAAGTAGAAGTGAATATTGCGCTTTACTTGGACTGTTGTGAGGGAGGGATTGGGAAGGAGTACTTGGAGTTGCTCATCTATGAAGTACTTGACGTTGTAAACCAGCTTGGCGCCAACTTTCCCTTGAAAGAAACCAATCTTGCATAGATGTGGTTCATTAATCAGATCAAACCTTGCCTTACTCTCCTTATATCTGTATCCCTTTGCCTTCAGAATCTTTGTCACAACCCAACCATGGATCAGCTTCACATCCTTCTTCTTTGAATCCCAAATGGTCTCTTTGTAGGTCATCAAAGCTCTTGCTAGTTGAGAGGCAAGGCAAGGTGTGTGAGAATATCCCTCATAAGGCATCCCATCCTCATAAGTTGGCATCAACGGTTTCAGTCCCACACCAAGGAGGTTCAGATCACCTTTATGAACTCTCCCAACATCAAGCTTGAAATAGAAGCTGTGAGCAAGGACCTTATGAACATATCTTAGCACAGGGTTTCTTATCCAAGAAGCCTTAGCTACTCCAGCTATGTACTTTCCCAATGCAATTGATCCCCACAAAGCTTGAAGTTCTTCCTTGTAAAGACCGATCTTGTTGGATAGATGTGTGTTTTCAGGTGCAGAGAATCCAAATATCTGAGTCAACTCCTTGAATGTTACCTTGTAGACCGTTCCGTTCACCTCAAACTCTATAAACCCGAGACCTTGTCCTTGAATCACTCTTGGATCCCTTGGCATGTACATATTAACATCAAAAGAGGCTAAGAACTCTTGAGACTCCTGTTCATAAGCTATCTCTCTCAGTTCCCAGAGGGATTCAATCCCCATCTGCCCAAGCAAAGTCTTGACATCCTCAGAGATGCCAATCTTCTTCCAAAATTCCACATCAGGGAACCACCCTTGCTGGATCCCTATCTGTTGAAACTTGGCCAAGTAGTCAGCAGTTTCTGGTTCACTTTTCTTAGCTCTCTTAGTTGCCTCTTGAATGGCGCCTTGGGAGCCCCCTGCTGAGCTGCTTGAACCACTCTTGGTCTGTTCATTATCAGAGACCACAGCCAGTTTTTTCCCCGTCTTCTTCGAGCCAGAAGCAACCACCAAAGCTTTCTCCTCATTCCTTGTTCTTTTGGGCACTTGTTCACCTTTTTCTTGCTTTGTACACTTCTTGGTGCCTTTTTCCATTTCCTTTTAGCTTCGAGGATCCTGAGACCAAGCTCTTGTCTTTGGATGCAATTCCCTTCTTCATGCGAGCAATGGCATTGGTTCTCTCAGTCATCTGCCAAAAAATTTCTCAGACACAAGTTAGCATAAGATCAAGCTCCACAAAGTTCTCAAAATTTTTGAAAAATGGTTGCAAAAGAATCGATTTCTAAAGAACATGAACAAGTTTCTCAAGCCAAGTATCAGTCCAATAAATCCACAGCAATGCAAAACAAAAGTGCAAAGCAAAGACTTAACAAGAAACATGTTCATCCTTTCTCAAGAAAAATCGATTTTTCAATGAATTATTTTGCAACAATTTTCAAAACTCAAGAACAGTGAATCACCAAGAAAGAGCTCTGTTTTTCATGATGATCTAGCACCCTAGCATTTATGAAAATAATCCGAAGGTCTCTAACAACCTATTAAAATCGATTCCACACAATGAAGCTCAAAAATCACCATTTAAAGACATGGAAAGAGATGAGTTTTAACAAAGTATACCTTGGGATTATGGTGCAATGAGTTCGAAATGCTAACAGGATGAGATTACCAACTCAAAAACGAGCTCAGAGGACTTTGAATCAGTGAATTTGGTGAATGAATGAGAGAGTTATGAAGGAAACAATGGAGAAGATGGGTTTAAGAAGGCAAACTTGTTTTCTCTTGAAGAAGAGAGAGTGTGGGACTAGGTGCATGCTGTTGTCCTTTGGTCAATACATCCATTTTGATCAGTCAAGGCCTTGACTTCCTCTTTTTCGTTGACCAGACTCCTTTTTGACCACTTTTGCGACCTAGACGCGGCTTGGCTATCACGCACACTCGTCTCCCATGCATTAAAAATATGTTTAGAAGAAAATTTTCTAGGATTCGGCGTAATAGCTCATGCAATCCTCATCGAACATATATGATCCCCATCAAAAAATTCCTTAAACCCAACAATAAACTACTCAGACATGATTAAAGAAAGCAAAAACATTGTATTAAAAAGTTGTATTGAAATCGATATTGAAGAAGAAACAAAAAAGGTTCAAGAGATAGATCTCTATCTCCCTAAACCATAAAAAACTAAATTATGAAAAGCTAAGAACATCTAACACTTAGAATAACATAGCATACATCTTAGGGTTCTTAAAACAAGTATTTATAGGTATTCAAGTCATTTCTGGACGTCGCTTAGGGTTTTTTCAAAGAACAAAATCGAATGGGCTTGAAATTGGGCTTCTTGGGTCTGAACGTTGATTTGCCGTGGTCAGGAAGTGGGTGACCGTGGGAAACTGGTGGGCTTGCGGGCCTATGGTTGTTTTTTAACAAGCCCGTTGGTCCTTCAAAAGTTAGAAATTTATAAAACCCTATTGTCTGCAAGTGCACAGATGTACGTTGTAGGACTTAGGGTGTCGATCCACAGGGAGGATGTCTAATCTGCTAGAAACAAAAAACTGAGAAGTAAGCAAAATTATAAACCAATAAAAGATTTGGGGTTTTTGGTTAAGATCCTAAACTAAACCTATTCTAGTATTCACAAGAAATGCAATGCAGGATTAATTGTTAAAAGAACATCTAAAGCATATCGACTCAAACTAAAGACTCTTGAACTCATAGGTGGCGATTTAGACTTCTCTGGGTTACTCTAATCGATTTATGATGGCATTTCCAATTAGCTTCCGGGTGATTAATCTTCATCTGTTTCTGGGAATCTGCATTGAACTAGAATAGACATATGTATGATTTACCAACTGTCGTCACCTTAATCAACTAATCTCTTATATCTAGCAATTAACTAATCTCTTAGATCTAACAACTTAGAAGAGATGAGATCCAGAATATGGCTAAGAACAATAGAAATCCTAATCGATATATATGCTTGTCGATATCTTCAAACAAATTGACTCTCTGGGACTAATCTACATGATGCAATGAATGATAAAAGACATAGAAGAATGCAAAAGAACGAAACAGAAAAGTTAATAAGATAAAAAGGACAAAGAACAATGGATCTGGGGAAGAATCCCCATCTCCATCGCCTAACCCTAGAAAAACAGAGTTTGGTGGCTCAAAATCTCATTACAGGAGCACACACCCGTTCAGGCTGCTAAACAATGTATTTATAGGTCCTAAGGTCTTCCAGGTCTCATTAAAGGCTTCTCTGAAGAGAAATGGCGAAGTGGGCTTTGATGTTGGCCTTGTGGCTCGTCTCAATGTCCACCGGGGTGAGAGTCTTCTAGGGCAGGTAAAACATGTGTTTTCCGCGGGTGAGAGTCTTCTGGAACTGGTGAACTGGGTCAACTTGTTCTCCATGTATCTTTTGATTGCACCGTTAGATCTTTGTGATATAAAGTGCTATGGAAATCTGGTTGTCTCCTCTTGATTTTTTCCAAATTGGAGCTGGATTTCATTTGAGAAAGTTTATGGGTGCTGATGGAGCAAACCAGTTGTTGATGGAGTGGTTTAGTCATCCCAGGATGTGTATCAGTCGCACAGCTGCTTGTATGAGCTGAACGGGACTGTTTTGGAACGTTTTTCCGGTTGGCCTTGACTGCAGGTGATGCGACCGCGGGTAGACCAAGCACGACCGTGGGAGAAGGCATCTTAGCCGCGGTCGGAAGCGACGCGACCGCGGGAAAGTGTCTCCGAGTTGATTTGCTGCTGTTGCCTGCTCCTTTGCTTCCTGGATGATCTCCTGGGTCTTCTGGCTTGATGTACTTCCTCTCTGGACTTGAGTCTTTAATTTTGGTTGCTGGAATCTGCTCTCTAAGTCCTTGTATGATCTCCTCAACCTTTTCTTCAACTTCATCAAGAGCATAGACTACTTTGTCCATGATTGAGTCAAGCTCTTCGGTTTTGTCAATAACTTTGTAAACCTTCTCTGAAACTTCGACTGTAAAGTCATAGGACTCGTTCTTAGCTTTTGAGGGCTTTGTCCACATCATCGAGTTTGAAATCCAGGTCCATGACTTTTTTTTTGGTGTTGCGAAGCTCATAGATGTGCTACGCTTGCTCTTCCTCCATGCTGTCGAACCTGTTAGTGATCATAGCTGCGTCCTTGGTTGCTCGTTCTTCTATTGATTTGACTTGTGAGGCTAGGTTATCGATCTTCTCAATGAAAAGTTTTGATATCACGTCTATCCTTTCATTTAGAGCGGCTGTAGCGGTTGCTTGAGCTTCTATGAACTGCTTGATGACGCCTTCGAGCTGACTCAATCGGTTACTGAGCTGGATGCTCTCATCTTGGTGGAAAATCTGGTGAGGTAGGCGATACATAGGATGTCTAGGGTTTGCCATTGGAGGTACGTATGGCTCGTTTTGGAACATTCTGTAGTCTTCGGTTCGAATTTCTTCGTAGAGATCGCGTAAGTACTGCTTCTCTCTGCGTCTGGTGGCTTGAGGAGTGTTGTAAAAACCTCCCTCATAGTATGGATTTCGATTTATAGGATCAATATGTTCTGAAATAGAAACAAAATAACCGAAAAATGGAAATATGCAGAAAAAGGGGTTCTAGAGTCGATTTACCAACCTTTCTTAGGGTTTTGCGGAAAAGAAAACGCGTGCCTTCCCCGGCAACGGCGCCAAAAACTTAATGTGGTGTGTCGTGAGGGTGTCAAGTTTTACCCTAAATGAAATCAATAGCCGCAAGTGCACAGCTGATCGATTGTAGTACTTAGGGATCGAATCCACAGGGAAGGAGGATCTTTCCTGCAAAAGCCTTCGAAAGAAATATAAAGTAAGGAAGTCCAGAACCAGGCGTGTTTTGTGTGGGTTTTGGTGGTGTGTTTAAAACGTAAAAACGAATTTTAAAGAGAAACTACGAGAATTAAAATGACCTAATAACTAAACTTAACGAAAACGGGTAAAAACGAGAAAAAACGGCTAGACCTAATTGCTAAGTGAAAATCGATTGAAAGAGTAAAGAAACTAGATTAAGGCTTGAATGAAAATCGGTGTAAATCTATAAGAAAAGAGGCGCTGGGGTTCAGGGAAGTTTTCTCAGGGGTACGAACGATTCAAAACATTGCTAGAGAGTAAATTTGATAAGATCTTAGCTTAAACTTTTCAAACAGGAGTCACGGACGTATGAATAAGCCATTGTCGTGATCATAGACAACTATCTCTCCCAACCCTGACCAGTAGGTTTCCACTCTGGCCCTGGAAAAGAAGAGGTGCTTTATGTTTAAGACTCGTCAGCATTCACAAATCGCCCATAGGTAGGTTTCCACTCCTATGTTTGTTTTGCTCTTCCAAACTAGATCTGACACCGGATGAACACTTTCGTATCATCAAGCATCTGTATCAGATTATAGTTCATGGGGCTACTCTCATGCAGTAAAAACAAATTCAGAAGAAAAAGTTCTAAGATTCGGCTCAATAGCCAATGGAATCCTCACCAAACATATATATCCCCATCGAAAATCCCTTAATCCCAACAATAAAACTACTCAGACATGATAAACGAAATCAAAAACATAGTATTAAAAAGTAGAATAGAAACCGAAATTGAGAAATAAAGAACAAGGGTTCAAGAGACAAATCTCTCTCTCCCTAAAACCTAAAACTTAAAAAGTATTCTAAAACAATAAGAGTATATGAGGTGATACGAATTAGGGTTCCTAAAACATGTATTTATAGTGCTCAAGACATCAAGGCTGGGAAAATGATATGGGCTTTATAAATGGGCCTTTGGAGTCGGAGTTAGCTGGCCGCGGTTGGGATGGTTGTGACCGCGGGAATGGGTGGCTGGCCGCGGTTGCATTGGTTGTGACCGCGGGGAATGGTCTGTTGACCGCGGGTGGAAACGCTTGCCGGCTAGGTTTACGGGACATCTTGCTCTTCCTGTATCTTTTGATTGAACCGTTGGATTGCCAAGCTGTAAAGTGGGCTGGAAAGCTGATATTTCCATCTTTAAGATCTCCAAATTTGAGCTGGATCAGACGGTGAGAAGGCCTTCAATCGGGGGTGAACTTCTGACGGTTTGACTCTGAGCTGAAATCTGGTTTTCTATCCATTTTGTTAAGCTTTTCCCAAAGTTTCCTGAAAAGAGTCTTGGAACTACATATACTAGAAAAACGTTATAAAAGTTCTTAAAATCAATTAAAACATAGAAAAGTATTTCTGATAGAATGAAGTTTGTTTTGTATTGAAAATATTTTTGTATGTTAGGCTTGAAAATTCAGTAGCAGAACCAAAGTAGTTCCACCACGGAATGAACCAATACGGTGATTTGGATAAATTATAAGTTAGTATCAAAAACGATTAACCACATGTAAAGTATTTTGGAGATTGGATTCAAAAGAAATTGTACCAAGCTTGACAAGAGTCCCATGAAATCTTTTAGATTCAAAAGAGACATTAAACATGAAATCTTTTAGATTTTATCAGAAATTTAGACTTTTATTAAGATCATATTCCCAATCGCTTGAAGCGATGACCTTCTGTATTTTGAAAATGGAATATGCAGGGTCAGTGTGGTTTTCATTAAGATAAAAGTGTTTAAAATGATATTTGAAATAGAAAAATAATATAGGTTTGGAGATGCCCTTACATATTACGTACCCCATTCTATTTATTTGATTGAATTGTTTGATTACGAAGAGGTTTTTGGCCGAAGTAATCCTCCAGGCCCGAAACCACATCATGTAATATTAGTTTCGTCCCAGTCCCGAGAGATTGTTACCTTTGGCGTTGAGAGGAAAAAAAAACAGATGAATACAGATTTAGGGTTTGCTGTCTCAACTTAAGGGAGACCCCACTATTTTAAACATATATCAGAATTAAAACAAAAATCAGTAACTAGATGTTGTCAAACATAGGACCTAGGGGTAAAAGTTGAAGATTGTCACCAGCAGGTAAAGAAACTCATTCGATTTTCTTAGGAAATTAAAATGTAATTAATAATAAGGGTTTTATTTATACATGTAATATTGACTTTCTGGATTTTGGGAATTCTGGAAAATGGCATCGGTCACCATGTGGCTGATGGAAGTGGCTGATGGAAATATCCAGGAGAATAGCATCGCTCACCCTATGGCCGATGGAAGTGGCCGATGGGAATATCCAGATTTTCTTTGGGGAATAGCATCGGTTACCCTATGGCCGATAGAAATGGCCGATGAGAATATACAGATTTTCTTCGGGGAATAGTATCACCCGATGGAAGTGGCCGATGTAGAAAATCAGAAATTAAATACAACTAAAACTGCTCCAGAAGATTTAATCGCCCAACCTAAAAGTAGACATCAGACATTTTTTTTTTTTGAATCTAAAATACTAAAACTCAAAACCAACCTCGACGCTAGAACCAAGAAACTGACCTGTGTCGACCAAACTCGACACTTCAACCAAGACTAAACCAGTTTCGATCAACACTAACCCAAAACTCAAAGTTTAAAAAACATATTAAGTTCTCTAATAAGAAATTATCTCCTTTTGAAGAGTATAGTGATTCGTCGAGAAAACACAAACTGAAACAAATATTTGAAAAAAAAAAC
The DNA here is from genome assembly GCF_000478725.1 of Eutrema salsugineum. Taxonomy (NCBI): domain Eukaryota; kingdom Viridiplantae; phylum Streptophyta; class Magnoliopsida; order Brassicales; family Brassicaceae; genus Eutrema; species Eutrema salsugineum. The sequence continues at coordinate 1,220,492 of NW_006256797.1, read as the reverse complement.
ATGAACATGAAAATTAGATTCAAACAAACCAAGAAAACAAACATAAACACATTAAAATAGTAGTAAGAGATGCCTATAATGCAGTCTCACATGTCCCTCTCTTGTTTTCTTCCATACCACTGCGACTGTACTTATGTCTTTTAAACCTTTGTAGTCCTTATGAATAACATATCATGTCTTCAACTGTTTCATTTCTTTGTTTCTTTGTCTATCAGGTCCTCTTCATGTTTATGGTGGTTAAATTTTGGCATTTTCAATATCCAATGGGATCACCCATGCATCCTCCAGAACACCTATTTGACTAATACTTTCCTTATAAGCTGTTCTCCATGCAGCAGTGGTCTACCTTTAATTCAATTTTCAATCTGATTAGTAGCCACAAAAAAATCTATATATAAAGTGTAAAACATAATGTTATAGTATACCTTTCATCTATAAGTGTGCTAGTTTCTTGTTCATAGAAAAAGCAGCTTTAATGGCATGACTGCAAGTTATTTTTAACAAGTCATACTTACCACATCCATACATCCTTCGCTCCAAATCATCTAGACAATCGATTTTGTCTCCTTTAACCATAAAGGAGAAAAAATCGATTCAAGCTAACTGGAAAACATTGCATGTTTTAACCCTCTCAATCCCCATGTCAATCTTTTTCTCAACATCAATGGTTAAAGGGTTATTATGCATTGAACTTAATCTTCTTCCCTCATAAAACCATTGGGTTAACATTCCTCTGATTCTATCCAACATAGGAATTACGGGAAACTCTCTAGGTGATCGAAAAACTGAATTTAGCTATTCAACTAGGTTACTGGTTCTAATGTCATGCATGAATCCAGTAAATTTGCAGTGAGCCCACTTCTGGACATCAGCCTTAAGTAGATATTTTCCAACAAGTGGACTAATATTATGAGTATCGTTGAATCTCCTCTCAAATTAGCAACCCTATATTTTTCAGACAATTTTGTAATCAAACTAGTCAAACCATGTATCCTGAAATAGATTACCATATTATTCAACAAATGGTGTATGCAAATTCCATATGTAGATTGCGGGTAAACTTTTGCAAGTTCTTTAGTAACAGACAAATTCCTATACACTCCCACGAAAGATCGTTCTCTGAATCAACAACCCCAAAAGCTGTTGGATACAAGTTGGAGTTACCACCGAAAGCTGTAGCAACAAGAAGAACCCCTTTGTATTTGCTTTTCAGAAACGTGCCATCAACAAGAATAACCTTACGCATGGCTCTATAGAATCCTCTTACCGATTGACCAAAAGAATGAAATAGATATTTGAATCTACCATCAGAATCATTTTCGTATAGCAAAAGAATGACCAAAAGAATGACCAAAAGAATAACCTTTCTCCAGAATTCTTCTAGCAACACTGACTGCTTAATCACCCAAATCCCAAGCACATGTGTAAGAGATCTCGCATCTATGCTCAATCTGCATATTTTCCATGGTTTTGGGCTTTCTTTAACACTTTCATACATATGCATAAACAGAATGCCGATTTTTTTTTCAGAAAAAATTGTCCTTCTGACCTTTTTTTCTTTGAAGGAGGACTTGTATATTCAGCCACATAATTGTTATTTTAAAATACGTTAAGCCCTCTAGAATTTTTGTAAGAACACCCATCTGAATACTCAATCTCTGCAGCACATAAACCACCATTTTTTTGTAGATTGATTGACATCGTAGTAATAGTTATACTTCATTGAACAATAGCCTTTATGAGCTCATTACATTGTTTAATTAAAAGCTATCCGGTATGTCAATCATTACTTCCCCTGTATTAGGTAGATTAATCTTACCATCACTTATCTGAAGAATCCACTCAGAGAAAGCTTTTATTATTCTGCAACACTTGCATCAAGATCTGCCAATAGGCGCATATTTTCGTTAACTTCAAAACTTTGCAATGATTCCATAGATAAGAAGAACACAGTGATGCCATTGTAATTTCTTCTCTTCCACCCCTACTAATAATAAGCAATACAAGAAGAACCACATATAACATTCAACACTCTATGTATTTTTACTAAATCACTTTTTTTGTTAAAATTTTGACGAAATCATTTTCTCTATCTGCATACTTAATCTCTACAGCGTATAAACCACCTTTTTTTATAGATTGTTTAACATCGTAGTCGAAGTTATACTTCATTGTACAATAGCCTTTACGGGCTCATTGCATTCTTTAATTAAAAGCTCTTCCGGTATATCAATCATTACTTCCCATGTATTAGGTAGATTAATCTTACCATCACCTATCTGAAGAACCCACTCAGATAAAGCTTTTATTTTTTCTGCAACACTTGCATCAAGATCTGCCAATAGGCGCATATTTTCGTTAACTTCAAAACTTTGCAATGATTCCATAGATAAGAAGAACACAGTGATGCCATTGTAATTTCTTCTCTTCCACCACATATAACATACTAATAATAAGCAATACAAGAAGAACCACATATAACATTCAACACTATGTATTTGTACTAAATCACTTTTTTTGTTAAAATTTTGACGAAACCACTTTCTCTATCATTTTACACTATGATAGTACCCATGTTGTGCACAGGTTTATTGTTGTTATTTAGATTATTACTATGAATTTATAAAATTTTATTGAGTTCATATTAAAGGTTTATTGATTTGTGATTTATGATTTTTAGATATAATATTTTTTTTTTTAAACGATGAATTGTTGCATCTGATATTTATTTATCTATAAGAAGTTTATGATATAAGTTTTTGTATCTTTATTTTCGTATTATTTTGTTTGTGAGAAAATATATACAAAGAAGTCATAATTTTCTTGACTAAAATATGTTTAAAATGAAATATGGGTTTATATTATGGTAAGTTACTAAACAATAGGAAAATTGATAAGAATTGAACAAAGTAAGCAAATGTAGTTATTTTGAAAAACATATCGAGCCAGATAAATACATGAGTGGTATATGTCAAATTACAAAATTGTCCACATAGTTTTATTTTCTTAGATTTTATTAACTCTTCCTATATCGAATATTATATAAAAAACATGACGATGGAATCGACGATTATATCGATCTAATAAGAACAAGTTGAAGTTTTAGCAAGATCATGTTTGAAGACGAACACAACCAAAAGTTTTCCGAAGCTTTTTAAGGTAAGTTTATGGTTTTTAATAACTGATAACATTGTATATTGACCACTTTTATAGATCGTTTTTAAATGTTTTTCTAATGTTTTTATTTCCTTTAAGTTTTTTTTAATTAGTGAGAATGCATGAAAGTGACCTCCGAACCATGGTTTATTGCAAAGGTAACCGCCAATAAGTCTACCTTGCTTGACTAACCTGATTAAGTTGGTTAATGTCCATTGTCCCCAAATGTTTGAAATTTTTACAAAACTGCCATTATTTTTAATTCTTCCTTTAATTTTGTGTAGAAAATAAAAGTTTAGTGATAAAGAAAGAACTAGGTTAAAACAAAAATCATTCGGGTTTCTAAAAAAAAAGTAGCAAGAGGAAGATAAAACTCCATCGCGCGACTGAAGCTTATCCTCAGCGGCAACTGAAGGAGATTACAGCGGCGACTGAAGCAGATTCCGGTAAAAGTATTCTTCCTCGCTTTTTGTTGTACTTTCGCTTTGTTTGTCGATTGTTGAGAATATTTTGGTAGACTTTCTCATATTTAAGTCCTACTAACTCCAAACAAACGACTAGTGTCCTCTTCAGGGCCAACCCACTCCGGACCTCCATACCAGGAAGCCCTAATGTCTGATCCAAACCTGCGTGGTGAAGCGGATGACAAGTATGGACCTGACACAAACTCTGCTTAATGAAAATGATGGGACGACAAGTAGACTTATTTTGTATGTCGACAAAGATAGACTAATTATGTATGTCGAGCTCTAATGACAATAGACTTATATTGTTTTCTACATCGAACAGTATCAAGTGGTATCAAAAACGATTAACCACATGTGTTTGTATTTTGGAGATTGGATTCAAAAGAAATTGTACCAAGCTTGACAAGAGTCCCATGAAATCTTTTAGATTCAAAAGAGACATTGAAACATGAAATCTTTTAGATTTTATCAGAAATTTAGACTTTTATTAAGATCATATTCCCAATCGCTTGAAGCGATGACCTTCTGTATTTTAAAAATGGAATATGCAGGATCAGTGTGTTTTTCATTAAGATAAAAGTGTTTAAAATGATATTTGAAATAGAAAAATAATATAGGTTTGGAGATGCCCTTACATATTACGTACCCCATTCTATTTATTTGATTGAATTGTTTGATTACGAAGAGGTTTTTGGCCGAAGTAATCCTCCAGGCCCGAATTCACATCATGTAATATTAGTTTCGTCCCAGTCCCGAGAGATTGTTACCTTTGGCATTGAGAGGAAAAAAAAACAGATGAATACAGATTTAGGGTTTGCTGTCTCGACTTAAGGGAGACCCCACTATTTTAAACATATATCAGAATTAAAACAAAAATCAGTAACTAGATGGTGTCAAACATAGGACCTAGGGGTAAAAGTTGAAGATTGTCACCAGCAGGTAAAGAAACTCATTCGATTTTCTTAGGAAATTAAAATGTAATTAATAATAAGGGTTTTATTTATACATGTAATATTGACTTTCTGGATTTTGGGAATTCTGGAAAATGGCATCGGTCACCATGTGGCTGATGGAAGTGGCTGATGGAAATATCCAGGAGAATAGCATCGCTCACCCTATGGCCGATGGAAGTGGCCGATGGGAATATCCAGATTTTCTTTGGGGAATAGCATCGGTTACCTTATGGCCGATAGAAATGGCCGATAGAAATGACCGATGAGAATATACAGATTTTCTTCGGGGAATAGTATCACCCGATGGAAGTGGCCGATGTAGAAAATCAGAAATTAAATACAACTAAAACTGCTCCAGAAGATTTAATCGCCCAACCTAAAAGTAGACATCAGACATTTTTTTTTTTGAATCTGAAATACTAAAACTCAAAACCAACCTCGACGCTAGAACCAAGAAACTGACCTGTGTCGACCAAACTCGACACTTCAACCAAGACTAAACCAGTTTCGATCAACACTAACCCAAAACTCAAAGTTTAAAAAACATATTAAGTTCTCTAATAAGAAATTATCTCCTTTTGAAGAGTATAGTGATTAGTCGAGAAAACACAAACTGAAACAAATATTTGAAAAAAAAAACATGAACATGAAAATTAGATTCAAACAAACCAAGAAAACAAACATAAACACATTAAAATAGTAGTAAGAGATGCCTATAATGCAGTCTCACATGTCCCTCTCTTGTTTTCTTCCATACCACTGCGACTGTACTTATGTCTTTTAAACCTTTGTAGTCCTTATGAATAACATATCATGTCTTCAACTGTTTCATTTCTTTGTTTCTTTGTCTATCAGGTCCTCTTCATGTTTATGGTGGTTAAATTTTGGCATTTTCAATATCCAATGGGATCACCCATGCATCCTCCAGAACACCTATTTGACTAATACTTTCCTTATAAGCTGTTCTCCATGCAGCAGTGGTCTACCTTTAATTCAATTTTCAATCTGATTAGTAGCCACAAAAAAATCTATATATAAAGTGTAAAACATAATGTTATAGTATACCTTTCATCTATAAGTGTGCTAGTTTCTTGTTCATAGAAAAAGCAGCTTTAATGGCATGACTGCAAGTTATTTTTAACAAGTCATACTTACCACATCCACACATCCTTCGCTCCAAATCATCTAGACAATCGATTTTGTCTCCTTTAACCATAAAGGAGACAAAATCGATTCAAGCTAACTGGAAAACATTGCATGTTTTAACCCTCTCAATCCCCATGTCAATCTTTTTCTCAACATCAATGGTTAAAGGGTTATTATGCATTGAACTTAATCTTCTTCCCTCATAAAACCATTGGGTTAACATTCCTCTGATTCTATCCAACATAGGAATTACGGGAAACTCTCTAGGTGATCGAAAAACTGAATTTAGCTATTCAACTAGGTTACTGGTTCTAATGTCATGCATGAATCCAGTAAATTTGCAGTGAGCCCACTTCTGGACATCAGCCTTAAGTAGATATTTTCCAACAAGCGGACTAATATTATGAGTATCGTTGAATCTCCTCTCAAATTAGCAACCCTATATTTTTCAGACAATTTTGTAATCAAACTAGTCAAACCATGTATCCTGAAATAGATTACCATATTATTCAACAAATGGTGTATGCAAATTCCATATGTAGATTGCGGGTAAACTTTTGCAAGTTCTTTAGTAACAGACAAATTCCTATACACTCCCACGAAAGATCGTTCTCTGAATCAACAACCCCAAAAGCTGTTGGATACAAGTTGGAGTTACCACCGAAAGCTGTAGCAACAAGAAGAACCCCTTTGTATTTGCTTTTCAGAAACGTGCCATCAACAAGAATAACCTTACGCATGGCTCTATAGAATCCTCTTACCGATTGACCAAAAGAATGAAATAGATATTTGAATCTACCATCAGAATCATTTTCGTATAGCAAAAGAATGACCAAAAGAATGACCAAAAGAATAACCTTTCTCCAGAATTCTTCTAGCAACACTGACTGCTTAATCACCCAAATCCCAAGCACATGTGTAAGAGATCTCGCATCTATGCTCAATCTGCATATTTTCCATGGTTTTGGGCTTTCTTTAACACTTTCATACATATGCATAAACAGAATGCCGATCTTTTTTTCAGAAAAAATTGTCCTTCTGACCTTTTTTTCTTTGAAGGAGCACTTGTATATTCAGCCACATAATTGTTATTTTAAAATACGTTAAGCCCTCTAGAAATTTTTTAAGAACACCCATCTGAATACTCAATCTCTGCAGCACATAAACCACCATTTTTTTGTAGATTGATTGACATCGTAGTCATAGTTATACTTCATTGAACAATAACCTTTATGAGCTCATTACATTGTTTAATTAAAAGCTATCCGGTATGTCAATCATTACTTCCCCTGTATTAGGTAGATTAATCTTACCATCACTTATCTGAAGAATCCACTCAGAGAAAGCTTTTATTATTCTGCAACACTTGCATCAAGATCTGCCAATAGGCGCATATTTTCGTTAACTTCAAAACTTTGCAATGATTCCATAGATAAGAAGAACACAATGATGCCATTGTAATTTCTTCTCTTCCACCCCTACTAATAATAAGCAATACAAGAAGAACCACATATAACATTCAACACTCTATGTATTTTTACTAAATCACTTTTTTTGTTAAAATTTTGACGAAATCACTTTCTCTATCTGCATACTTAATCTCTACAGCGTATAAACCACCTTTTTTTTATAGATTGTTTAACATCGTAGTCGAAGTTATACTTCATTGTACAATAGCCTTTACGGGCTCATTGCATTCTTTAATTAAAAGCTCTTCCGGTATATCAATCATTACTTCCCCTGTATAAGGTAGATTAATCTTACCATCACCTATCTGAAGAACCCACTCAGATAAAGCTTTTATTTTTTCTGCAACACTTGCATCAAGATCTGCCAATAGGCGCATATTTTCGTTAACTTCAAAACTTTGCAATGATTCCATAGATAAGAAGAACACAGTGATGCCATTGTAATTTCTTCTCTTCCACCACATATAACATACTAAAAATAAGCAATACAAGAAGAACCACATATAACATTCAACACTATGTATTTGTACTAAATCACTTTTTTTGTTAAAATTTTGACGAAACCACTTTTTCTATCATTTTACACTATGATAGTACCCATGCTGTGCACAGGTTTATTGTTGTTATTTAGATTATTACTATGAATTTGTAAAATTTTATTGAGTTCATATTAAAGGTTTATTGATTTGTGATTTATGATTTTTAGATATAATATTTTTTTTTTTAAACGATGAATTGTTGCATCTGATATTTATTTATCTATAAGAAGTTTATGATATAAGTTTTTGTATCTTTATTTTTGTATTATTTTGTTTGTGAGAAAATATATACAAAGAAGTCATAATTTTCTTGACTAAAATATGTTTAAAATGAAATATGGGTTTATATTATGGTAAGTTACTAAACAATAGTAAAATTGATAAGAATTGAACAAAGTAAGCAAATGTAGTTATTTTGAAAAACATATCGAGCCAGATAAATACATGAGTGGTATATGTCAAATTACAAAATTGTCCACATAGTTTTATTTTCTTAGATTTTATTAACTATTCCTATATCGAATATTATATAAAAAACATGACGATGGAATCGACGATTATATCGATTTAATAAGAACAAGTTGAAGTTTTAGCAAGATCATGTTTGAAGACGAACACAACCAAAAGTTTTCCGAAGCTTTTTAAGGTAAGTTTATGGTTTTTAATAACTGATAACATTGTATATTGACCACTTTTATAGATCGTTTTTAAATATTTTTCTAATGTTTTTATTTCCTTTAAGTTTTTTTTTTAATTAGTGAGAATGCATGAAAGTGACCTCCGAACCATGGTTTATAGCAAAGGTAACCGCCAATAAGTCTACCTTGCTTGACTAACCTGATTAAGTTGGTTAATGTCCATTGTCCCCAAATGTTTGAAATTTTTACAAAACTGCCATTATTTTTAATTCTTCCTTTAATTTTGTGTAGAAAATAAAAGTTGAGTGATAAATAAAGAACTAGGTTAAAACAAAAATCATTCGGGTTTCTAAAAAAAAAGTAGCAAGAGGAAGATAAAACTCCATCGCGCGACTGAAGCTTATCCTCAGCGGCAACTGAAGGAGATTACAGCGGCGACTGAAGCAGATTCCGGTAAAGGTATTCTTCCTCGCTTTTTGTTGTACTTTCGCTTTGTTTGTCGATTGTTGAGGATATTTTGGTAGACTTTCTCATATTTAAGTCCTACTAACTCCAAACAAACGACTAGTGTCCTCTTCAGGGCCAACCCACTCCGGACCTCCATACCAGGAAGCCCTAATGTCTGATCCAAACCTGCGTGGTGAAGCGGATGACAAGTATGGACCTGACACAAACTCTGCTTAATGAAAATGATGGGACGACAAGTAGACTTATTTTGTATGTCGACAAAGATAGACTAATTATGTATGTCGAGCTCTAATGACAATAGACTTATATTGTTTTCTACATCGAACAGTATCAAGTGGTATAAAAAACGAAACCACATGTGTTTGTATTTTGGAGATTGGATTCAAAAGAAATTGTACCAAGCTTGACAAGAGTCCCATGAAATCTTTTAGATTCAAAAGAGACATTGAAACATGAAATCTTTTAGATTTTATTAGAAATTTAGACTTTTATTAAGATCATATTCCCAATCGCTTGAAGCGATGACCTTCTGTATTTTAAAAATGGAATATGCAGGATCAGTGTGGTTTTCATTAAGAAAAAAGTGTTTAAAATGACATTTGAAATAGAAAAATAATCTAGGTTTGGAGATGCCCTTACATATTACGTACCCCATTCTATTTATTTGATTGAATTGTTTGGTCACAAAGTTATAAACCCTTTTACCTTTATGTCAAAATTTAGTAATTTTATTTAAATGATCACTTTAATTATATATTACATGTATATGAGATATATTTATATATTAATGTTTTTGCCTTCTAATGTTCTTCATTTCTATAGCCTCCGTCCTGCAATATACCAATAAAGTCATGTCTAAGTTCTACTCGTGACAATAAAAGACAATAAGACATGTATATAAGTATCATAAAGTATGGTTGTTTTAAATGAAAAACAAAAATGTATTTCGTTGTTGAAACATTGTTTTTATTTTTCAAAACATACATTTTTATTTATTAAAAGATATGTGCCATAACTCAAACTAGCGTTTTGCGATTACGATGAATTTAAGAAATGATGATATAAATATCTTTTAGATACAAACATAAGAGTTTAATTAACATTAATACAAACACAGACGAAAAAGCAAGCAAATATAATAAATAAAAAGCTTATTACTGTGGTGATTGAGATGGGGGCTTAGGTATGTAGCATTCATCGAATACACATTTGTTAATGCATGGTCTTGCAAAATACCAGATTCCACCGCACTTGAGCATGCACTTGGTCTCACATGATAATCCTTGTACTTCCCCTTCCATGATTGCAGTTATTATTGCTACAACCATTATCAATACACTCCACTTCTTAATACTCATCTTTTTGTTTTTGTTCAAATGATGATGTATATGTTCATTAAGAACTTTGTATGTATATATACACACACATATGATATAAATGATCAAATCTTGATTTGATGTATCGGTTGATTATGAAAAACTATTTTTAGTTCAAACTAAGCCACTTGTTATAATCACTTTTATTTTATGGAAGAAATCATAAATACTAAAATCTTAAAAGATTAATATCCAAGATGTATAAACAGAGTCGTTCCCAGATTAACTATCATTGTCATAAATTCATATAAAACCAATCTGATTCATATAAAAGAAATAATAACCATAATTGTTCAAATTATATAAAACCAATAATACATAAATAATAACCATTATCATCTTCGCATTCATAAAACTATAATAAATATCTAAAATCTTAAACTTATGTTAATCTAAATTCTGAATCATACTTTTTAAAGTTAATAAATTAACCAATTATTTGGGTTTCGTTTTTTATTTAATCTAAATCAAAATCTAATATTAGATGAAACAAATTACAATAAAAATAATATTCAGCTATTAACAAATACCAATTAATTATGTGGTTATTATGGTAGGAACAAGAAATGAATTGTATGGGTGTTGTCCTAATATTTTATCGTGTTGTTAAATTAAGTTTTAATTAGCTGTTAAGTAGTTTATATTACATAAAAACGTTTTCCCACTACTATATAATAACTAATAAGCTAAACTACAAAATTAGACCCATCAATTATTATTTTTTAAATGGTCCGTAGACGAATGTTTATTTCTATTAGGCATAGGCAGGACCATAAGAAACGGAAGTTTGTTAAAGACATTGTAACATAAAATTATAAACATAGTTAAAATTATATAATTATAAACATAGTTAAATTATAAAATTAAAATAGAAACAAAATAAATAAAAATGATAATTATATAGTAAATTGGGCGGTTAAACCAGCCACTTAAACATAAATAGAATCATAAATATAAACATAAACATAAACATAAATTATAATATAAACAAGAATAAAATACTTTTTATTACATAAAATAAAAGGCGGTTAAACCAGCCATAGTATAAAATTGAAAATTTACTTATTAGAGATCATAACAATGTAGAAGATTACAAGTACTCAGAGAATATGGTGGAGAAAATGAAAGAGAGGGATGAAAAATGGAGAATGAGAACTTCGGGATTACAAACTAAACACACACTCCTTTATATAGAAGTTTTACAAGAGTTCAAATGATAAAAATAATAATAAAACATAAAATAGTGGAAGATAATGGATAAATCCACTCACAAAAGCTTGTCTCCAATTTGCAAAAGATTGTCTCCAATTTCATAGTAGTGTCACGTCTGCGGAAAACAACACCGAGAAATGCGGTCTTCGATGTGCGGTGTTGTCGTATTTCGTCGTTGTGGATCGTATCAAAATATTCGTCTTTATGATATCTTCGTAACAATGATTTTGTCGAGATTTGTACTTTGATGGCGAGAAATTATACTCCACTGTTTCCAAAAATTTCTTCATCAACATCCGGGATATTAGATTCTGATCCGCTTCCCAAGGTTTGTGAAATAGATTCTGAGACTGAAAGCATGAATTGTAAGGAGATTGCCTTAATTTCTTCTTCAGATTTAGCAGCTGCTAGCATCGATAACATTTTGGATTTTTGTGCCAAGAAAAAGGTTGTTTCCGGTGTTTGGGTTTTATTTGGTGTTTGGATAAGGGCGACGGAGGAGTTGGAATTTTGGATTTTAATCCATTCTAGAATGTTGGACGGATAAAGGTTTGAGGGAATTTTAAATTTATCCCACCATTTTACCCTGAACTTTCTCCTAATGATTGGAATCAGATCAGGGGAAAACTCGAGAGTCCAAGAAAAAAACCCAAGGAAAATGAAATTTAGAGTGAAAAATAGCTAATGGGGGAAATTTCTTTTCATTTTATGATGGAATGAAGTTTGTTTTGAAGATTTGAAAAGACTTTTGAATGTTAGGCTTGAAAATTTCGGTAACAGAACCAAAATAGTTCCACCACGGAATGAACCAATAAGGAGATTTGGATAAATCACAAGTGGTATAAAAAAAGATTAACCATGTGTGTTTACATTTTGGAGATTGGATTAAAAAAGGAATTGTACCAAGCCTGACAATAGTCCCAGTAGTTGAAAGAGACATTGAAACAAGAGAGATCTTTTAAATTTTCTGGAAAATTTAGATTTTCATTATGATCGTGTTCCCAATCGCTTGGAGCAATGACCTTATGAATTTTAAAAGTGGAATAAGCAGGATCAGTGTGGTTTTCATTGAGATAAAAATGTTTAAAGGACACTGATTCTGTTATTTCCAAAATTGTTTGAAAGAATAACACATTTTTATCTGTATTATGAGGTTTGAAAAATCTGTTTTTTCCAAAATATTTTTTGATTGTTGAAAATGGGTTGTTGCTGACCAAAAATCCTTTTTCAATATTTATAATGTTTTGGTAAATAGTTTTTTCAAAATTTTCAGAATGTGAGTTTTGTGGAAACTCCTTCAGAATAATTTATGAATTATTCGAAGGTTTTGAAATCATTTTAGAGGTCTGGTTTTCATGTGAAATTATTTTTTGAAGGGACTCAGAGGATTTTAAAACATTTTTCAAAGAGGGGGTTTTAGAAGAATCACCCTTCTCCTGTTTTGAAAAACTTAGCTCGAAGGCTTTTTGTAGCTGTAGAATTTGATTCATGATTTTCTCTGGAGTTTGAAGAGAATCAGAATGTTCTTCTTTTTTCACATTCTTTTTTATAACGAGATCCAGGGTTCTGTTTTTATCTGTGGAGATGTGTTTGGGGGTAAGGCTTTTTATGGGATTGGTTCCAGGGATATGCCTTTTCCTTTATCAATCTTCCTCGGAGGCATCGTACCTGTTTTGAAGAAATTCCCTTGTCAAGAAATCTGGAACAGAGTTTGAATCTCCTTTAATATATTCTATATCAAAATCAAAAATACTTAAAATTGCTTGCCATCGTGCAAAAATTTGTTTTGAGGCAAGGTTTTTAACATCTTTTTGTAAAACATCTTTAGTGCTTTTGCAATCGATACGTAATAAAAAATTTTTATTCAAGCGATCACTTTGAAATTTTTGTATACATAGTACTATACTTAAAATCTCTTTTTTAATAGTAGAATAGTTTCTTTGGGTATCATTCCAACGCGAAGATGTAAATTGTATTATACTTTCTCGACCATCTATGTTCTTTTGTTTAAGAATACCACCATATCCTACATCTGATGCATCTGTTTCTACAATCTTTTTTAAATCTGGATCCGCTATGTGCAGACAAGGGATTTGAAGAACCTGCTTTTTAATTTTTTTGTACTAGTGCAGTATGCTCTTTTGTCCAAGGAACTTGGTTTATCTTTAGACGACTATGTAATGGTTTTGCTATCCTATTAATGTTAGGACAGAAATCTAATACATAGTTAAGACTACCAAGGAACCTTTGTAATTGGGTTTTATCTAAAATTTTATCTGGAAATTTGTTTGCAAATTCTAAAGATCTTTCTATCGGGGTTATCATACCTTGCGATATGTAATGCCCTAAAAATCTGATATTAGTTTGGAATAAAGACATTTTTGTCTTTGAAACAACAATACCATTTTTTCTTGCAACATAATAAAATGTCTTCAAATGTTTAAGATGTTCATCAAGTGAATTTGAAAATATTAAAATATCATCAATGTAAACAATACAAAATTTTGAGTATTCAGAAAAAATATGTCATTCATGATTCTTTGAAATTCCGAAGGTGCATTTTTTAAACCAAATGGCATTACATTCCACTGGTATTGACCAAAAGGAACTGTAAATGCTGTTTTATAGCGATCTGTTTCAGAGATTTGAATTTGCCAAAATCCTGATTTAAGATCAAACTTTGAAAATATGTGGGCAGAATAAAGCTTTTGAAGTAAATCTTTTTTATTTGGTATTGAATATCTAATTCATTTTAATGCGGTATTTAAAGGTTTGTAATTTATTACTAACCTAGGAGTGCCTCTCTCAATTTCAGAATTTTTATTCACATAAAAAGCAGCACATGACCAAGGAGATCTTGATTTTGAAATTAAGCCTTTGTTTAAAAGGTCAGAAATTTCTTTCCTATAATGTTTTTCTAATTCAGAGTTCATTTGTATAGGACGAGCCTTAGTGGGAATTTCTTTTTCATTGAAATTTCCCTCGTAAGGCAAATCAACAATGTGTTGTTTGCGATTCCAAAAGGCTGTTGGTAATTCTGAACAAATTTTCTTTTCGAAAAGTTTTTCAAGATTTAAAATTTTGTCTTTTACTTCTTTCGTATCCAAAGCCTTTTTTGTTTTTTGTAGTAAAAATTCAGATTTTAAATTTTCCAAATGGAATGTTTTACTATATATTAAAGAATTTAAGAAATTCTCTTGTATTGAGCAAGCTTTTATTAAATTTAGACTTCGCTTTTTAGGTGATTCAAGAAATTGGAAAGACAGTTTTTTGTTTTGGGTTTTGAAAGAAATTGAATCATCCATAACTTTGTATGGTGTGATTAAATTTATGAAGGGAGTTCCTAATATAACATTCTGATATATATCATCTGTTAAGAAGAATGCAGTCTTGATGAATATATTATCTTTTAAAACTGAAGCTTCTGCTTTAGATGTTATGCGGAGTTTGGAATTATTAGCAGCAGATAATTTTTCTCGTGTTTCTAGATGAAAACATTTTGGGACAAGCCTAGACTTGATGCAATTAAGATCATCGCCTGTATCAAACAGAGCGATCGTATTAATTTTGTAATTTTCAGATTCTATTTTTGGGAAGTGATTTCTCTTAAAACACAGAGGAAATCTTTAGGGGCAGAGTCTAGAGACTGTATTCGTTCTTTGAGACTGATATCATCTTCTATGTTATCTAGGTTATCATTGTCTTGTTCATCAGAACTAGAATCATGATTCCCTTTGATAGAAGATATAATTGAGTGAAAATACTCAGAATCCCTTTTTTGTTTTTCTCTAAGAGTTTTGAGATCATTTTTTACCTCTTTTATTTCCATCCTAAGATATTGAATTGTTGTTTTAGAACTATCTTTCTTTCTTTTGTTAAGGATTGTGGTTAGATCATACGATGATTTTGAAGATGTTGGATTATGAGGCTTTGATGTGTTTTCAGAGATTTTTATTTCTTTTCCGTTAAGGGAAGAAATGATTGTTTCTAAAAAGTTTTGTTTGTTCTGAGGATTTGAAATGGAATTGAAGATTTCAATCTGAAATTCTAGATCTTTTGTAAGTACATTTATTTTATTTTCATCGGATTCAGAGCCGGATGATGAGTTTTTTATCTCATCAACTTATAGGGTGATATGTCTATATTTTACATCATTTAGAGTGCATTTTAGAGTCCTCATCATATGTTTTCCCATGTAAATTGAGTCTTTAGGCATGAAAATAGGATTTAGGGCTTGCATTAGGTCCCAAAGAGTTTTGCATGTTTTGAAGTCTTTATCAGGTGCTTTGGAAGTCATTTGGAGCTTAAGAAGAGGAGCAGAGAAGAAAACGGTGAAGAAAAGGGTCAAAAATGGTGAAAACCGCTTGGAGGAATTTCTCGGCCAAATCGCGTACTGGCCGGACAGAAACCTCGGTCAAAAAGTTTACCGATCGCTCATTACCGGCCAAAATCCTTACCGATCGACCAAAATCAGCCTGGTTCGAGTATCGGGTGCAAAATACCACGGGTTGAGTTTTTGGCCAAGGCGAGAGAAATTTACGACCAAAAAGCTTACCGTGGTACACAGCCCTCGATCATTTTCCTTACCGCGGGAAGCTTTTCTCGACCAAAATCTGTCCTTGTCCGCACATTTCAAAGATCAGCAAGCCGGGGAACCTTCCGGTCCGAATCAGTTGGCGGGGTCTTCATCAAAGTTGGAGACAATCAAGCAAAGATCGGAATCATCCGATTCGGACCAGTGGAGAGAAAGATACAGCTTCCGGAAGATGCACCAGCATTACGCGCATCCGAGAACCGAACGGCGGAGTCCAAAATCACGGCGGACGGAGCCTTTCCGGACCGAATTAGCTTGTCCGGTCTTCATCAAAGTTTGATATCTGTGGAAGAACTTCTCAGGGCAGTTGGAATCGCTTAGTTCGGAGCAGTGGTTTGAAAGATAAAGTCTCCAGAGTTCACATCGGTCCAAAAAGCCTGTTTTCCGGTGATTTCAATACGGTGCAAAGATGTGAAATCCAGGAAGCCTTCTACTTCCCAAGCTCCGAAGGTTTCTTCACCAAAGTTCGAGCTTATTGAGTCATCTTGACTATGGGACTGGTCTCAGAGCATTTGGAGTCGTTTGTTGAAAACTACTGTTTCCGGAAGGCAATATGGTCGAAACGAGCCCGAATGAGTTGCGATACACGCTAAGTATTTTCTCAAGCCTCGGCATCAGAACCTCGACATTGCTAAAGCCAAGGCTCATATCTTGGGAGTATTTTGAACTAGACCTCGGGCTGACGCCTCGGCACGTTGGAATCAAGGCATGCACACGTAAGAAATGAAGCTGGAAACGACTAAGTATTGGACGTGCACCTCGGTGTAATGACCTCGGCGAGCATGCCGGACTCTGTTCTACCGAACCCCTCGACCACCAAGTACCTCGGCATTTTATGCCGAGGTCCCTTGTCACAAACCCAGAATCAAGAACGAGATGGCTCAAGAATACACACGTGAAGATGGATCAAAGACTAGGGTTCATGCATGTTCTTGGCGTGTTCTTCACGAGATCTTCATTTGGATCCAGACTCACGTGCACTCCTCGACATGAAGACCTCGGCTTCACTCTCCGACACACCGTGGCACTCACCCATTAACCCAAGAAAGCGGTTCAGTACCCGGTTTGTTCCGGGCTGACCCGCGACACTTTCCCTTTGCTATAAATACATTTTAGGACCGAAAACCTAATCATCTTATCCCTTATCTGTTTTTAGCTTTAAGAACTTGCCTCTTTTGTGAAACTTGATTAATCTAATCCGATATCTCGTTTTTGCATCAGAATCTTGTTCTTTCTTTATTTCTTTTATCATCCAGCATCAAACTCCTTATCATGACCAGCTACACGTCTTGCAAAGGACTTAGTGAGCTCGTTATGATCAGTGAGTAGTCGTTTAAGCGGCTTTAGATAAGTATATTAGGGTGCTTTCAAGGTAGATTAGTGGGATTAGGTGTCTAGTCTTGCATGTTTCATTCTTTAACCGACGAGATCTCTAGGCTGGATCCAAGCACATCACTTGAGGTTCAGATCTGAGGCATATCTCGCATCAAAAGTGTTTGTAGAAATGTCTGAACCACTCGGTTAAAGGTTTAAGAGTCTTTCATCGCGAGAGTGATAGTTTGTTCTCTTAAATGACATATTTGAACTGAATCTTATTGCTGATTGATTCGTGCTTCTCAAAAGATATTTTGGTATGAAGGAGGATCAGTTTAGATGCTTAATACTTTCATGAGAAGATTAACATTCCCTGAGTTCAAAGTTAAATGAAACCGCTTGATAAAATGATTCATTAACCCACTAATTTAGCTTGGAAGCACCCGAGTCGATTATCTTGTCTAAAGTCTCTGCCTTTATCATTCATTATAATCATCTGAATCGTTTATTTGTCATTTGCATCTTAGGTTTGTTCAATTCTCATTATTTGCTTTACTTTTATGCTCATTCGCTTGATACTTAGCCTAGTAAAAACCTTTACAATTCTCTCTTGACTTAATGAACAAATGACATAGATAGTGTCTCGTTTACAAGCTTGGATTGACACCCCTTTGTACTACTCTGACAGGGGATTGATAACCCTTATTAAGGCTTAAAAACCTTAGTTATCAATTGGCGCCGTTGCCAACTTGTAGGAGCATTAGTCTCTTGTTTGTTCATAAGTTCAAGCTTTTCTTTCCTTTGTTTTACTAACTTCTTTCCAAGTTCTTGTTTTGTTTTCAGGTGCATGAATACCAGGTCTCGGAGCACAGGATCGCTTTTCCCATACGACGATAACATCGACAGATTAGAAAGGCGAGCTCGCGAGAGAGAACGGCACTTTGACAGACTTGGAATGGCAGAACAACAGCGAATGGAGCAACAGGCTCAGGCAGCCGAGCAACAGGCTCAGGCTAATCAAGCGCAGGCAGGAAGAAATGAACAACAAGCCTATGTTAACCAGCAACAGGCTCAAAGAAACGAACGGCTTGCTCAGCAAAACCAACACCAAGCGAATAGAAATGAGCAACAAGCCCATCATGTTCATCCGCCTCCGCCACAAGTTCAGAGACAACATCCTCCAATCTGTGTTGGAGAGAATGACCGAGCTAATGCGCACCAATACCGAGCTGGGATTCAAGCTCCACCAGTCCAAAACAACAACTTTGAAGTTAAAGCTTCTCTGCTCAATATGGTGCAAAACTCAAAGTTCCACGGACTGGCTGGAGACGACCCTCTCGAGCATCTAAATCAATTTGATCGGGTTTGCGACTTAACCAAGATTAATGGCGTCTCCGAAGATAGCTTCAAGCTACGCTTGTTCCCTTTCAGCCTCGGTGATAAAGCACACCAGTGGGAAAAGAATATACCGAGGGGTTCTATACAAACCTGGGAGCAGTGTAAACTGGCGTTCTTATCAAAGTTCTTTTCCACATCACGCACGGCTAAACTCAGGAATCAGATCTCAAGTTTCACGCAGCACAGCAACGAGAGCTTTAGTGAAGCTTGGGAACGGTTCCGGAGCTACACTAACCAATGCCCACACCACGGCTTCTCAGAGGCATCCCTCTTGAGTACTTTATACCGAGGTGCACTCCCCAAGATCAGAAACCAACTCGATACAGCCTCAAATGGAAATTTTCTTGGGAAAGAGATCAATGCGGCAATGGAACTAGTCGAGAACCTAGCCATGTCCAATGACACATATGGAGAGGACTTTGATAGAGCAAACCGTACAGAGGGATCTAGTGATGAACAGCGTATGAAAAAAGATATAAGAGAGCTTCAGAGCAAGCTTGACAAGGTTTTGATGGCGACTCAAAAGCCAATACACTTTGTAGGCGAGTATGATGAGCAAGGGCCAAGTTTTGACAATGTTAATGAAGATGGTCTAACACAAGAAGAGCTGAATGACATAGGGAATCAGCAGAGGTATCAGCGGTTTAACAACTACAACAGTAACCCAAACCTCTCATACAGAAACCCGAATGTAGCTAACCCTCAAGACCAAGTGTACCCTGCTCAACAACAACAACAAAGCTATGCTCAAAAGGCTCCTTTTCAGAATACCTTCCAGCCCAAGCAACAGTTCAATGGGCAACAGCACGGCTACACTCAGCAGAATCAAGCGGCTCAGGGTAACAACTTCACTAGCCAACCGCAGCAACACAAGTTTCCACCAGGGTTCAATCTGCAGCCGATGGGTAATCAGCAACAGATTCAGGGACCGGGTCAGAATCAGATGGGGAACGACGTCTGTGGGATATTACAGCAACTGCTACAGGGCCAGCAAAGGGTTGAGAGCCAGCACGCGGCAATGCAGCAAGATATCAGGGAGCTTAAGCAAAACCAGG
The DNA here is from genome assembly GCF_000478725.1 of Eutrema salsugineum. NCBI lineage: Eukaryota > Viridiplantae > Streptophyta > Magnoliopsida > Brassicales > Brassicaceae > Eutrema > Eutrema salsugineum. The sequence continues at coordinate 1,200,707 of NW_006256797.1, read as the reverse complement.
CATCTACATCATCAAGAGGCCCGGCTCTACCAGGTAAACCGGAGCCGAACCCTAAAGAGTATGTGAACGCCATCACATTGAGGAGTGGTAAGGAATTACAAACTCCAACGCCTAAAACAAAGCTCATTGAGGCCAATGAGCAACTAGAGGGGGAGGCAGCCTCAGATGATGCGCATAAAGAAAAGTTCTTAGAGAAGGAACCGATCAATGACAAAGGAAAAGAGGTGGAAAAGACAACCGAGCTTGAAAAGCCCTATGTTCCACCACCACCTTATCAACCCAAGATACCGTTCCCAGGGCGTTTCAAAAAGAAAATCCTAGACAAAGCCAAGGCGGTCTTTGAGAAACACTTGGAGAACACGCAACTCACCTTACCCATTATAGATGCTTTCTTAGCTATACCCCAGCTTGGGAAGTTTCTAAAGGACGCGATCCTCAACAAGACAAAGGAGCTCCAGGGTATGGTGATACTGAGTCATGAGTGCAGCGCAATAATACAAAGGAGATCTGTACCAAGGAAGCTATCCGATCCGGGCAGCTTTACTTTGCCGTGTGCCTTAGGTCACCTGAAGTTCTCAAACTGTTTATGTGACCTTGGAGCTTCTGTGAGCTTAATGCCTTACACGGTGGCCAAGAGATTGGGATACAAAAGCTACAAGCCGGCCAAGATCTCTCTTGTATTAGCTGATAGATCGGTTAGATTACCGGTGGGGTTGCTTGAGGATCTACCTTTGAGGATCGGTGAGATAGAAATCCCCACGGACTTCATAGTTCTTGAGATGGACGAGGAACCATTAGACCCTATCATCTTGGGCCGACCGTTCTTAGCAACCGCAGGAGCCAAAATAGATGTGAGAGGAGGAATGATTGAACTACACATCGGTTCCGAGACTATGAAGTTCAACGTGAAGGAGATGATGAAGAAACCGACCATTGGAGGTCAGGTTTTCTATGTGGAAGTGATGGAGGAGCTAGCTGATGAGCTCCAAGAAGAGTTAAACGCAGAAGACCCATTGCAAGTGGTCTTGACACGTGAACAAAGCGAGCACGGGTACTTGAACGAGGAAAGCGAGGTGTACAAGCGTCTTTTGGACCAACCGAGGGAACTTGGAGCTGAGGCGAGGTTTTTGGAGCTCAGGAAGAGTGGCCTCGACATCTTAGACAGCGAGGGATCCACGGAAACAGAAGAGACACCTCGGGATATCCTGGCCGTGACAACTCATACCGAGGCCGATGGTAAACCGCGCGAGAATGAAGCAAAGGCCGAGGAAGCTGTTCCAGGCCAATGCAGCTTTGATGCCGATTGGAATGAGGCAGACGCACCCCCTGTTGAGCTCAAGCCTCTACCAACAGGGCTCAGGTATGCGTTCTTAGGTCTGAACTCCTGTGATCATAAACGATAGCTTGCTTGAACATGAAGAACGTGCATTGCTTAATGAAATAAGGAAATTCAGGAGAGCTATAGGGTATTCATTGGCTGACATTAGAGGAATCTCTCCTGATATATACAACCCCAGGATCCACCTGGAGGACCAAGCCATGTCATCTATTGAGCACCAACGTCGCCTTAACCCGAACCTCAAAGAGGTGGTTAAGAAGGAGATACTAAAGCTCCTTGAGGCAGGGATAATATATCCAATCTCTGACTCTCGGTGGGTATCTCCTGTACACGTTGTGCCCAAGATTGGGATTATGGTGGTGAAAAGCGATAAGGATGAACTGATAGCCCAAAGAACTATAACCGGCCATCGCATGTGCATTGACTATAGGAAATTGAATTCTGCATCAAGAAAAGATCATTTTCCTTTACCATTCATTGATCAAATGCTTGAACGGTTAGCTAATCATCCTTATTTTTGTTTTCTCGATGGATACTCGGGGTTCTTTCAAATACCTATAGACCCCCGAGATCAAGAGAAAACCACATTCACCTGCCCTTACGGCACTTATGCTTATAGAAGAATGCCATTCGGTTTGTACAATGCACCGGCCACTTTTCAAAGATGTATGATGCACATTTTCTCTGATCTAATTGAAGAGAAAGTTGAGGTGTTTATGGATGACGTCTCCGTATACGGCTCCTCTTTCTCCGAATGTCTTGCTAATCTTTCTCAGGTTCTCAAACGATGTGAGGAGCATAGGCTTGTCTTGAACTGGGAGAAGTGTCATTTCATGGTCCAAGAAGGCATTGTCTTGGGACACAAGGTATCATAGAAAGGCATTGAGGTGGATAAGGCCAAGATCGAGGTGATGGTGAACTTACAAGCCCCGAATTCTGTGAAAGGAATAAGAAGCTTCCTTGGCCACGCTGGGTTCTATAGACGGTTCATCAAGGATTTCTCCAAGATAGCCAGGCCCTTGACCAGGTTATTGTGCAAAGAAGTGGATTTCAACTTTGATGAAGAATGTGAGCAAGCGTTCAAGAGGATCAAGGAGGCTTTGATCAGTGCACCGATTGTACAAGCCCCTGATTGGTCTTTACCATTTGAAGTGATGACCGATGCATCTGATTATGCCGTGGGAGCTGTCTTGGGGCAGAAGAAAGATAAGAAGCTCTACGTGATTTACTATGCCAGCCGCACCTTAGACTCGGCTCAAGAAAAGTATGCCACCACCGAGAAGGAAATGCTTGCCATTGTGTTTGCATTTGACAAATTCAGGAGTTATCTAGTGGGATCAAAGGTCACGGTTTACACAGATCACGCGGCCTTGAGGTACCTGATGTCTAAGAAGGACGCTAAGCCGAGGCTTTTGAGATGGGTCTTATTGCTCCAAGAGTTTGATATGGAGATACTTGACAAGAAAGGCATTGAAAACGGAGCCGCAGATCACCTCTCCAGGTTGAGAATTGAAGAACAGGTCCCGATTGATGATACACTACCGGAGGAGACCCTTATGCTAGTCAGGTCTTACCTAGAAGTGGAGGGAGCCAACACGATCAAAGAAAGAAGCCTTCCATGGTTCGCGGATCTTGTGAACTACTTGTCTTGCGGTTTAGAGCCACCGGATCTTGATACTTATCAAAGGAAAAAGTTCTTTAGAGATGTGATGAGGTATTATTGGGATGAGCCGTACCTTTACGTGCTTAACAAGGATCATCTCTATAGGCGATGCTTGGCCGAAGAAGAGATCCATCCGGTGCTACAAGAATGCCACGGCTCATCGTATGGTGGTCATTTAGGTGCGTTCAAGACAGTTGCCAAGGTTCTACAGAGCGGTTTCTGGTGGCCGACCATGTTCAAAGACGCCCAAGAAGTGGTCTCGAGGTGTGAAGCTTGTCAAAGGCACAGAAACATATCCAAAAGGAATGAAATGCCCCAAAACCCAATCTTTGAAGTGGAGGTCTTCGACTGTTGGGGCATTGACTTCATGGGCCCCTTTGTAAACTCATATGGGAATCAATATATCCTTGTGACAGTGGATTATGTGAGTAAATGGGTTGAAGCGATTGCATCTCCGACCAACGATTCAAAAGTGGTGGTAAAACTCTTCAAGAGTATCATCTTCCCACGGTTTGGAGTACCAAGAGTAGTCATCAGTGATGGGGGAAACCATTTCATCAACAAGACCCTTGAGAGTCTTTTGAAGAAGCACGGAGTAAAGCACAAGGTGGCCACCCCTTATCATCCGCAAACCAGCGGCCAAGTGGAGGTTTCCAACCGTCAGATAAAGGCCAATTTGTAAAGGACCGTGAACTCATCTAGGAAGGATTGGAGCAAGAAACTTGACGATGCTCTGTGGGCTTACAGAACCGCTTACAAGACCCCCATTGGGACTTCACCATGTAACTTGCTCTATGGGAAAAGCTGTCATCTACCGGTTGAGCTAGAATACAAGGCCTTGTGGGCAGTGAAACTTCTGAACTTCGACATCAAGACCGCACAAGAGAAAAGAGTTCTACAGCTTCATGAGCTTGAGAAAATCCGGTTAGATGCTTTTGAGAGCTCTAAGATCTACAAAGAAAGAACCAAGGCGCTCCATGACAAAAAGATACACAAGAGAGAGTTCAAAGAAGGGGACCAAGTTCTGTTGTTTAACTCAAGACTTAAGCTGTTCCCTGGGAAGCTGAGGTCTAGGTGGTCCGGTCCATTCACGATTCTTGAAGTAAGACCCTATGGAGCCGTGGTTTTGAAAGGGAAAGATGGACAAGGTTTTGTGGTAAACGACCAGAGGGTAAAGCATTACTTGGCATCAGAAACAAGGGAGGGAGCTACCTCAGTTCCTCTACTTGAACCGGAATCAGCCTGAAAAGGTATGAAAAGTCAAACTTAGCGACGTTAAACAAAGTGCTCTTGGGAGACACCCCAAGCTTACCCATGTACATATTTCGTTTTTCATCTTCTTTTTCTTTTTATTTGAAGCTTTTTGAAAGGTTTGTTAAGTGTTTCAGGAGTTAGACAGTGAACCTTGAGGGTGAAAGTGAGGGACAGCTTGAAAGAGACACGACCTGATGAATTAAGTCGAAGAGCATACATAGCCTCGGTATCGACCCTCGGTATATTCATACCATGGTCATCTTTTACCGAGTGAAAGCCTGAGAACCTCAGCTTGATCCCTCGACTTAATTTCATCATGGTCGTGTCTGAGAAGTGCTGTGGTAAAATAACTAAGTGTGGGGGAGGCTCACGGTGTAAACACCTCGGTATAAATATACCGAGGTGCGATGTTCACTCAAAACGGTCAAAAACCTTGATTCAAGGCCGCGACCAGTTTACACCAGGGCCAGCCTGTTTAAACCCCCAAGATTCACGTGTTCTTTGCTAAAAACAAGTGACCTCGGCATGATGCCCTCGTGGTGGAACATGCCGAGGTACTCGGTTTCAAGAAATGATCAAAAACAAGAACACATGAAACATTTAGAACGAAGTAGAGGCTTTGCAAGGTCCAAAGAAAAGACGCGAAAGCTATGGGGATTTACACGTTGGCACGGGATGAAACCACTCGGCTTGGTGCCCTCGGGGTGGAACAAGTTGAGGCAGCTCAGAGAAACACGAGAAAATTTGTCTTGGTCCGTACAGCCCACGTCATCCCCATACCGCGTCCATTTGAAGGGTTGCGCGGCATTTTGAATTTGAACACCCGGTCAAAGTGGTTTTTGGCACGGTCAATGGCTGGAGCTGGAGCAGAAGGGGGGACCAGTCCCACAACAGTCCAAATGCCAGCTGGAAAGCGCGCTCCAGCCTATACCGACCTCCATACTTAGCCAAACGCAGAGTTTGCTCTCTTGACTCTTTTCTCTGCATTTCACGAACAACTCACTCATTTCTCGTTCATTTTGCGTGATTCCAAGCGTTCTAGACTCGTTAGGGTGTTGTCTACTCTGCATAAGCATCTCATTCAGCTTAAATCTTGGATTCCCAAAGGTATTTTCATCTTAAAGAACTCATCTTTTTCCTTCATTCTTTGCGAGCTTAAATGTTTGTAAAATATGGAATCGATTCTTTTAGAGTATATCAGCCTTTGGGAACAATTTTATAAATTCCACCATGGTAGACAACACACGAAAAACCGGTCTTTGCATTTAATATCACTTGCTCTCTAGTTTTTAAAATTCTTGAGAAAAATGCGCTTGGAATCGGTCTTGATGATGATTTGTGTGTTTGAGCTGAAATGTCTAGATAACTTGTCTCTAATCGGTTGTTCTGGCTTGTTCTTACTCTCCTTGATGTTTGAAAAAGCTATGAATACCGGTTCTGTTAGAGAAAGAGTTTTGTACTTGCCAATCTTGAGATACATGTGCTTAACGATATACTTGGTTCTGACGGTTTATTTGAGAATCTCCCTTGCAGATGACCGGAGATCGAACCGTCCCTACCAACGAGACAAACAAAGGTGCGGGACAGAAGAGAGTTTTGAAGGGTAAAGCCGTTGCCGTGCCACGTAGTGGAGGGACCAGCAAGAAACCCTCAATGCGACCCGATGAAGAGCCAACCCCCAAACGAGCAAGAAATACTGAGCTCACTCCGGCACCAGCTCTCGAGTCAAAGAGGAACGGGAAGAAGGCAGCTGTGGGATCTGATGACGACGAGCCCGGAGCCTTAGTCCCTTATGTGGACAACGGTGACAAAAAGTCCAAGAAAGAACCAAAGTCCGAGCCCGAGGATGAATACTTCCCAACTACTGAGGAATACTTGGACCACTTTAACTCCATCAGAGTGGCTCAAGGTCGATTCCCTGACTTGGAGTTGCTGAGGAAACTCGAGATACTTGATGACGTGACCCTCATTTTTGAGAATATGGGCTTGGCAAAGTTCTTTGAGATGAGCGATGTTGCCTACGAAGGGATTACACAGCAGTTTCTTGCAACCTTGGAGGTCATCATCTACCCCAAGAGAGATCCAAAGCGTTTACATGGCAAAGGATTCGGCCACATTGAGTTTGAAATGGATAGCGTGCACTACAAGGTCAGTTTCAAGGAGCTTGATGAAATCTTTGGGTTTGAAAGGAATGGAAGCTCGCTTGACAAGTTTGTGTACCCTCGTGATGAGTTGGCCGCCTTGTGGGAAACGATATCTTTTGGACCTTACCTCGGAGGCAAGAGCAAGACAAGCTGCATAAGGAACCCTGCGATCAGATACACCAACTGCGTCTTAGCATCAACATTCTTCTCGTCCTTTAACCCTGGTGTTATTCACACGGCCGAGCTTGAACTGTTGGGACTCGGACTGAAGCCGTTCATCACTCAAATGAAGAACAAGAAAGAGTTCCAAGGGCCGCTGCATGTAACATCATTGGGTGCATTCTTTGCCATTCAAATGCTCACTTATCGGCACAATGTATGGTGCGACCGCAAGAAGCGAGGATCAAGAAGACTTCAGAACGGTTGGATAGTCACCAAGATCCTGAGGGTTCAAGGGTTTATATTCCCTGATTCACCAAAGAAGCCGAACCTCATTGATGAGTTATACCTAAGTAAAAGTGGTTTCTTCGGAGGCAAGTCAGGGGACAAATGGGTTTACAACTTCACCCTACTGCATAGAGACGGCACGCAGGTTCTCCTGCCTAACCAAAGCCTCACCGTGCTCGACAAGCAGTGTAACGTCTCATTCTACATTCTTAAAGACCAGTTGTATAATCCAGCTTTCGACCCACCAACACGCAAATGCACCAAGGCAGCACCTAGCAAACCCGAGAACACTAATGGCCCGGAAGATTGTGATAACGAAGAGCAGAGACACTACGAGAGAAGGATCGGAGCAGGCCGCTATCACTTTGATCCGCAAGTGTGGGGTGAGCCTGAATACCACACCAAGAAGCTGTACTCGCGAGTAAACACCCTCCAAAAGTGGTGTAAGTGGCAAGACAAAACCATCCACGCATTGGTGGATTGTGTGAGGAATTTGAAGAAGAAGGTAAAGCAGCTCACGAGGCCATCCTCACCGGATAAGAACTCAGCGACCTCAACCGCACCGATTACAGAGGAAGGAGTTGGAGAAAGCTCAAACGCGAGGAACCCGGAGTTTCCACCAGGCAAAGAAGACTGGATCGACCCAGCCACGGCTTTCCTGCCTGAACCCTCAGAAAGCAGCCCACCACGTCAGCCCACTCCCTCCTGCTCAACATCGAATCCCTCGCACTACTTGGGATCCGACCTCTCCGACTAAGGTATCGACTTCAAACCTTGTACATATGCATCTTGTCTATATCATCTTGCATTCGTTCAGTCCGTCTTTTCACTTCTCTCACACGCTTTTATAACACAAGGGACTGTGTTATCTAAGTGTGGGGGAGGAGCTTTGTGTTTTCTGATCTTGTTTTCTTTGTTCTTATTCGACTTTTGCATTCTTGAGTCTCATTTAGCTTAATACATGTGATAAATTACATCATTCTAGTTGCATCTCGCATTTTAAGATCGAGTCTAGTTGCATCATGTAGGATTGCATCAGTGCAAGGAGCAATGATAGATTTTTTCCTAGAGAGTAAATCACTTGAGAACTTGAACTAAATATGCTTGTGAAACTCATTATGTGCTTGTAAAGCTTGAAACGATTTGAATCTGAGAAACAAGTCTGAAATACACTCAACTCTAGCTAAGTGATAACCTTGAACTTGAAATATAAATATCTTTTGATGCATTGCTTGAATAGGCTTGTGGATACCGATATACATACTTGAGCTAGAATCGTTGTTTTTACCACCCTCCTTCCTTAGCTCAAGTAGCTGAATCCGCATCATGGATCAGTTCCCTCACCTTGAACCCATCTTTCTTTCGAGCCAATGTTTGTGTGTGAATTGTAAGGCCACCTTGGACTGAACTTGGCAGAAAGTGTTAGGTTTAGAGCGACAAGGGCATGGCTCATTGAGTGATATGTTCCAACATCGAGGAACCAAGAGTATTGGTGAGAAATAAGTGTGGGGGAAAAGACTTGTTGGTGAGTGGAAAAAGCTGAGCTGAGTGGAAAAGTGAGAGTGGAAATAGCTAGGGGAATGAATGAAAATGAATTAAGTCTTGGATGTGAAAAGATAAGCTCTGAAATGAAAAGAAGCCAAAGGCTCAAGTGTTCTGAAATGAAAATGAAAGAGGCTATACGCTATGAAAGAAAAGAGCTGTGTGAATAAGTGAAAACCAAGGCTTGAAAATAAAAGAAAAAGGCGAGTCCCCTAGTGAAAAGAAAACGATTGTGAAGAGTGAGGATTCTGAGAGGGTGAGCAAGTGAGAAACGCTTTGAGTGGAGTGTGGGGTGTGATGAGTCTTGCCCTTGTATGCATCGGTTGCTTTTTACCTTTAGCATTCTGCCAAAGTTTGGTCGTTCATTGAGTGATCCCGTTGTTGCATTGCACCCGCTTGAATATTGATGAGATCATTTTTATCTCATGACCTTACCCTAGCCAAGCCTGCCTATTTGAACATTGCATCATTTGATTCACCGGTTACAAGCTTAATGAATGTGAAAGAGTTGAATGTGATAGTGGCTTGTGGAGATTCCGTGCTTTAGTTGGAAAATATCTGAGTATAGCTTTGCATTGCATATTTGAGCATGAATCCGAGTTCTCTTTGTGATCACTTCTCTCTAAAAAGGAAATATGAGCTCCATCTGCATTACAACCTCTCTCTCTCTCATTTGTTCTCTTCGCTTGAGGACAAGCAAAGGACAAGTGTGGGAGAGTTGATATGTCTATATTTTACATCATTTAGAGTGCATTTTAGAGTCCTCATCATATGTTTTCCCATGTAAATTGAGTCTTTAGGCATGAAAATAGGATTTAGGGCTTGCATTAGATCCCAAAGAGTTTTGCATGTTTTGAAGTCTTTATCAGGTGCTTTTGAAGTCATTTGGAGCTTAAGAAGAGGAGCAGAGAAGAAAACGGTGAAGAAAAGGGTCAAAAATGGTGAAAAACGCTTGGAGGAATTTCTCGGCCAAATCGCGTACTGGCCGGACAGAAACCTCGGTCAAAAAATTTACCGATCGCTCATTACCGGCCAAAATCCTTACCGATCGACCAAAATCAGCCTGGGTCGAGTATCGGGTGCAAAATACCACGGGTTGAGTTTTTGGCCGAGGCGAGAGAAATTTACGACCAAAAAGCTTACCGCGGTACACAGCCCTCGGTCATTTTCCTTACCGCGGGAAGCTTTTCTCGACCAAAATCTGTCCTTGTCCGCACATTTCAAAGATCAGCAATCCGGGGAACCTTCCGGTCCGAATCAGTTGGCGGGGTCTTCATCAAAGTTGGAGACAATCAAGCAAAGATCCCAGAACGATCGAAATCATCCAATTCGGACCAGTGGAGAGAAAGATACAACTAAAGGAAGATGCACCAGCATTACGCGCATCCGAGAACCGAACGGCGGAGTCCAAAAATCACGGCGGACGGAGCCTTTCCGGACCGAACTAGCTTGTCCGGTCTTCATCAAAGTTTGAGATCTGTGGAAGAACTTCTCAGGACAGTTGGAATCGCTAAGTTCGGAGCAGTGGTTTGAAAGATAAAGTCTCCAGAGTTCTCGGTCCAAAAAGCCTGTTTTCCGGTGATTGCAATACGGTGCAAAGATGTGAAATCCAGGAAGCCTTCCACTTCCCAAGCTCCGAAGGTTTCTTCACCAAAGTTCGAGCTTATTGAGTCATCTTGACTATGGGACTGGTCTCAGAGCATTTGGAGTCGTGTGTTGAAAACTATTGTTTCTGGAAGGCAATATGGTCGAAACGAGCCCAAATGAGTTGCGATACACGCTAAGTATTTTCTCAAGCCTCGGCATCAGAACCTCGACATTGCTCAAGCCAAGGCTCATATCTTGGGAGTGTTTTGAACTAGACCTCGGGCTGACGCCTCGGCACGTTGGAATCAAGGCATGCACACGTAAGAAATGAAGCTGGAAACGACTAAGTATTGGACGTGCACCTCGGTGTAATGACCTCGGCGAGCATGCCGGACTCTGTTCTACCGAACCCCTCGACCACCAAGCACCTCAGCATTTTATGCCGAGGTCCCTTGTCACAAACCCAGAATCAAGAACGAGATGGCTCAAGAATACACACGTGAAGATGGATCAAAGACTAGGGTTCATGCATGTTCTTGGCGTGTTCTTCACGAGATCTTCATTTGGATCCAGACTCACGTCCACTCCTCGACATGAAGACCTCGGCTTTACTCTCCGACACACCGTGGCACTCACCCATCAACCCAAGAAAGCGGTTCAGTACCCGGTTTGTTCCGGGCTGACCCGCGACATTTTCCCTTTGCTATAAATACATTTTAGGACCGAAAACCTAATCATCTTATCCCTTATCTGTTTTTAGCTTTAAGAACTTGCCTCTTTGTGAAACTTGATTAATCTAATCCGATATCTCGTTTTTGCATCAGAATCTTGTTCTTTCTTTATTTCTTTTATCATCCAGCATCAAACTCCTTATCATGACCAGCTACACGTCTTGCAAAGGACTTAGTGAGCTCGTTATGATCAGTGAGTAGTCGTTTAAGCGGCTTTAGATAAGTATATTAGGGTGCTTTCAAGGTAGATTAGTGGGATTAAGTGTCTAGTCTTGCATGTTTCATTCTTTAACCGACGAGATCTCTAGGCTGGATCCAAGCACATCACTTGAGGTTCAGATCTGAGGCATATCTCGCATCAAAAGTGTTTGTAGAAATGTCTGAACCACACGGTTAAAGGTTTAAGAGTCTTTCATCGCGAGAGTGATAGTTTGTTCTCTTAAATGACATATTTGAACTGAATCTTATTTCTGATTGATTCGTGCTTCTCAAAAGATATTTTGGTATGAAGGAGGATCAGTTTAGATGCTTAATACTTTCATGAGAAGATTAACATGCCCTGAGTTCAAAGTTAAATGAAACCGCTTGATAAAATGATTCATTAACCCACTAATTTAGCTTGGAAGCACCCGAGTCGATTATCTTGTCTAAAGTCTCTGCCTTTATTATTCATTATAATCATCTGAATCGTTTATTTGTCATTTGCATCTTAGCTTTGTTCAATTCTCATTATTTGCTTTACTTTTATGCTCATTCGCTTGATACTTAGCCTAGTAAAAACCTTTACTATTCTCTCTTGACTTAATGATAGATAAGACTTTTTAGGGTCTCAGGGCTATCAATCCCCTTGTCAAAGTAGCACAAAGAGGTTAATCAATCCAAGAATGTGGTGATAGACACTAAGCTATATGATCAAGTTCTTAATTCAAGCAAACAAGATTGGGTTTTGGTTAACTAATGACAACTAACAAACTTAAACAGGTTTAAAGACTAATGACAATGACTAATCAAGAACTAAGCAATGACAAAGGATGTGAATATGATATGATGGAGGCATGAGATTCTAGACATGATAGTTGGTTAGGGTGCTTTGGTGCTAGACTAGAAATGCTAATGACAATGATGAGACATGATTCAAATGATTAAGAACTCAAATCTAGGTTAATCCTCTCATGAAGGTATTAACCCCTATACTAATCCATTTTCAAACCAAATTCCCATTTGTGAAACATGAATCAATATGCATTAACAAACAGCTCTTAATGATCATTCAAGCATTTAACAAATCATTCCCATGATGAAAAATTACTTAAACCTCTAACACAACTCTTTCAGGAATTTCATCAAACACTTTTGGTGCATGAAATTCCCAGAATCTAGATCTCAAGTGATTATCAAGGATCTAGCATAGAGAACAGCTGTTTAGAGAGATGAATCAATGAATCTAGCCCTAAGCACTCCTAATCTAACCTTTAGCACCCTAACCTACACATCTAGAACCTCATTAGGGTGACTACTCACTAATCATACTAATCTCTCTTAAACCTTTGCAAGTTGAGTAGATTAGCATGATTAATGATGAGAAATGGAGATGGAGATGATAGATTCAAAAGAAAACAGCTTTAAACACCCAGATCTCTTTAAACTCTCTTGATTAAACACTCAAATAAAAATATTTCTCTTCTTCATGGAGTCTTTTTTACCAAAGAGGCAAGAGACAAAGGGAATAAAACTTAATTCTCTCCCCAAAAAAACCCTAAAAAGTATTTATACTTCCTTAAAAACGAACCGGGTCAGCCCGGAACAAACCGGGTCCTGACCCGGCTTTAATGGATAAAGTGGGAATTACTGCGGGTCGGTCCAGTATGTCCCAGGTCGCACACCTAAGTCGCAGTAGATGAAGACTTGTCTTGTGAAGCCTGAATCGCCTTGTCTTAGCCGCACGCCTAAGTAGGAGTGTTTTGCGAGTGTTGCTGCGGCTTGGTCTCCTTCCTCTCCAACTCGCAGGGCTAAGGCGGTTTCTGGGGAATGTACAAACTGTGCGGGTTGGTCTCTATTGCACCCAGGTCGCAGGCTCAAGTCGGAGTGATTTGCGAGTGATCGTGCGGCATAGTTCCAGGCGCGGCTAACTCGCATGCCTAAGTCGCACGATTGTGGACTTAGCATTTCTCTTGCTCTTGAGCTTCAGACCTCTTCCAGTGATAGTTTACCCGCACATATCAACTCGCAGCATCAGCATTCAGGCGTTCATCTTCAGGCCTGCGGGTTAACCAAGTCGCAAGACCATCTCGCAGCATCCAGAGCAGCTTAGACCACTTCGCATTCCGGAGAGTGTAACTCCTATGAGACTTGTCCGAATTGAATGATTTTGGTTGCAGAAGACAGAGGACTCATTTATCTCCAACTTTGGTGAAGGAAGCTTCGGTGCTTGGGAAGTGTAAGGCTTCCTGGAGGGCACATCTTTGCAGTGCATGTACGCGACCAGAGAGAGGCGTCTAGACATGTGTCCATTCCGGAGACCGTATCTTTCTGCTCATAGATCTGAATTGAATGCTCTTGGACGTTCTGGAAAGAAACTCAAATGTCTCTGGTTCTCATGAAGGACCCGGAAACTAAATCGGCCTGGAAGTGCACCGTCCTTCGCATCCTTTAGGACTGATCTGCTCGGTCCGGAATACCTGAGAGACTGGGGTTCCTTCCGACAAGCTTATCTCTCTGCTCACGCGTCCGAATTCCACGATTCTACTTGCTAAGAGACCGTGATGCAATGCTCTCCAACTTCTATGAAGCACCCGCCGTCTGAATCGGACCGGAAGGCTCCCCGGACAGGCGATTTCTGAGACACGTTCATACCCGGAGATTTTGGCCGATACACTTCATTCGCGGTACATGAAAATGGCCGGTAAAGCTTCCCGCGGTACATGGAAATGGCCGGTAAAACCTTCCTGGCCAGCGAGAATGGCCGATAATCTCCCAGGACCCAATTTTTCCACTTTTTCAAGCTTTGCTCACCATTCCACCTCCTGGATTCATCTTTTCAGCTCCACATTCACCTGATAGACACTCAAAACATGCAATAGACTGATTGGGACCTAATGCATCTCCTAAGTTCTAAAACAAACCCTAAGGACCTAAAATGCATGAAATAAAACATGATTTGGAATGATTTATGCAACCTAAATGATGCAAATTATGAACATATCACTTAATGAACAAATGACATAGATAGTGTCTCGTTTACAAGCTTGGATTGACACCCCTTTGTACTACTCTGACAGGGGATTGATAACCCTTATTAAGGCTTAAAAACCTTAGTTATCATAGGGCTTTTTCAGAAAATAATGATAAATCAGAATCATTACCTGATGATGATGAATGATTTAGCAAGAGATTTAATATTTTACTCGAAAGTTCTTCTCCAAGGCCGAGTTCTTGGATTTTTCTGTTAAAACGCCAGAATTTTGAAATGTGACCCTTTTTATTACATTTGAAGCAAGTGAGATTTTTGTAGAATGGCTTAGAGTTTGTTATTTCTTTTGGAGTAAATCTCTTACGAGGTTTTTGCCAGGAATTTTCGTGAGATTTATGATTTCTATAGGTTTTAAAGTATTTTCTAGGCTTATTTTTAGAGTAGTAAGAATTACTGCAATCTCCTATGCAGGACATACTATTTTTGCTGGGATCAATTTCGAATTGCCTACAAAATGAGCCTAATTCTACTTTTGTTCTTTTGAGTTCCCATTTAAGATGTTTCTGGAGTTTTAGATCTTGACAGATCTTGAGACCTTCTTGTTGAACAATACTGATCAATTCTCCATAAGTGAAATCATCATAATCAATTATTTGAGTTCTCGTGGAATCTCTAATTTTATTTCTAACTTTTTCTCCTAGAAGGGTTGGAAGTCCTGCGAGGAATTTTTCTTTCCAAAAAGGTTGGTTTGAATCTTGGCGGAGTAGAACCCTAGTAAGGAAAGTGTTTTTGTAACATTGGAAATCACTAAGCCTTTTGCATTTAAGGTTTGAAAGGAGCTGAGGGATCTTCTATAAAATGCAAGGTTATGGCTATAACTAAGGTGGCTACAGCATCTTGTTGGGGATTTCCAAAATTATCTAGTATGGGCATGTTATCCTCATCCGTTTTGACGGCATCTAGAATTTCTGAGAGTTGCTGATTGTTTAGGTAGTTATCCCACCATCCTTTAAGCTGGCCTGAAAAACCAGCAATTAGGAGCTCAGCTACGGTTCTATCTTCATTTCCTACTTGAGTTCTGTAGGCGTTTGCAGCCATAGTCATCTTTTGTAGGAAATTGAAGATATTGTACTCAGATATTCCATCGATATTCCAGTCATAAACTGAAGATGAATTGAACCTAGATTGTTCTATTGTCTGGATTTGACCTAAGTCAGGAGCAGAGATTATTTGATGATCTTGATGGTTTTCCCGACCAAGGCGGTTAATCTCAGGGGTTGAATTTTGCTCAGAGGTTTCACTAGAATAGGATTCATTTGCTAGAGTATTTATCTGGGCTTTAGAAGTAGGAGTATCGGGAATATCGGATTCCTAAGGCGTGCTATTTTCTCCTATGTCTATCTTACTTAGTTGGCTTTAAAGAGCATGAATGAATTATTTATTCGTCTCTTGGTAGGTTTTGACACTAGAGCTTGAAATTTGAAAAGGTTTGAATATGGGTTTTATTTTTTTCTTTTCAGAGGTAGAATCTATTGAAGTGATAGGTTGATTTTGAATCGATTTTTCGATTCTATCAAGCTGTTTGCCTATCGTTCCAAGGTTCGTATTTGAAAAATTATTTTGGACGATGATATTTTTGATATTAGTCTTATCATCATCTTGGAGACGTTTAAAAGGAATCGCTTCAATTGGTGTTCCCAATAATTCAAGCTTGATTCCCTGTTGAGGGGGGTGATTGGAACGGATAATTTTTCCATTGGCAAGGGTTTCCCATTCAGGGGTTTTATTGCGAGTGGTGATAGGATTCACAGTTTTAGAAAAAGGAAAATTGATACTGTTTTTGAATGCATAGTATTCAAACCAATTGAAAAATAAAATTTGTACTTTATGTTTATAGAGATATTTGTAAAACTCTTCTTGGATTAAATTTCTATTCTTTAAAAAGTTTTGAAAAACCAAAGTCTTTTTTGGGTGTTATTTTTAGAGTAAAATTCATCACATAAAAACTCTTTATCGATTTGAAAATCTTTTTCTAAAACATTTAACTCATTTATCATATTATCTGTAACAGCTGAGAAAGTAGGACTTGTTGGCTCCGATTTTGGAGAAAAGTCATTATGTTGAAAACTACTTTCTGCTTTGTAAACATGTTTTGGGATTTGTGTTCGAAAATCAACATTTCTTAAAAAAAAATTTGGAATATCAGAAGTTGAAAACCGTGGTTGGAATTTTGGCCAATTTTCCATTCTGGAAAAATCTTGTGCTAATTGTGAAACTCTTCCTAGATCAATAGTTTCAGGAAGAGAAGAAGATTCACATGTGTAATCATCTATCGTTTCATGATGATTTCGTATGAAAGAAAGTTTTACCTTTCCATCATGAAATTGTTCAATATGTTTTAAACGTGTATTTGGCTCTAAAGGTTCATTAGGTTTTGTAGGTTTTGGTTGGACAACTCCTTCAACGACCCATTCATCAGGAAGATTTATTTCTTTCCATTGAATAGATCTTGGAATTACGGAGTTGGATCTCGAAAGATCTGTTTGTAGTAAGAGGGTTTCACCCTTTTTACTCAAAGTTTTTACTTTTGAAGAGAAAGCACTCATCATGGCTTTATAATGAACTCTAAAAATTATAGCAATTGGAATAGATCCTGCGATCATTTCATAATTGTGAGTTTTAACTTGTAAAACTAGAGATTTTAAGATATTTTATCTTTTAAAGATACTGTAAAATTTGGATAACAATCAAATGAAATTGGACCAGTACACAAACTTGATTCAATAGAGATTAATAATGAATCTTCAAATATTTTAAATCTTGTATCTCGTAAAATAGATAAAATAGAAGTGTTTAATCCTTCTTTTGAAAGTGGTTTAATTCCAACTTGAACTAAACCAATATGTATATATTTAAAACCGTTTTCTCTATGTCTTTTTAGAGATTTTTCAGAAAACAAATGGATTGTTTCAAAAGGTTTTGTAAGTTGTATATCTCGTTCTTCAGTTTTAATTGAGTAATCAGTTTTTAGAAAATTTATTTTGAGATTTGACAAATTTGTTCTTTATGAACTTTTGGAATTTCCCAATTATCAATTGAACCTTGGAAATCATCTATAGTTGTTTCATGACTAGTGATGATGCCATTTGAGTTTCTAAGAGACTTACTATCAGATCTAGAAGAAGACGTAGACTCGGACCTGTTTGATGTTGATCTTTTAAATAAACTCATTTTTAGTATATTAAGAAAAATGTTTTATGACTCCTTACAATCCTGTCTAGTAACAAATGGGACTTACAACCCTTTTTTAGACTGGCTAAAACACTCCGGAGACTTAAAGTTTTTTTCCCAAAAACTAACAATGATATTTAATAAAAGATCACAAAAAACTTAGACCTAAGACTTTTAATAAACCAAAATCTTTAACTATCTCTCTCTTACCCCGAATCATTAGCATGGCTCTGATGCCATAGTAGAAATAACTTTTATGTTATTTCTTTAATTATTTATATATACTAGGTGGCTGGTTCGCGCCCTGCGCGGGCTGATGCTCTTCAAAAGTTTTTTTAGTTTTGAATAGAATACCCAAACCACATTTTGAACAGTTTTTTGTGTTTTAAATTTAATATTCGAACCATATTTCGAAAGTTTGTTGAGTTTAAAATGTAATATTCAAACCATAATTGGAAGCTTATAAATTGATTTGTATAATGTTTAATATATATACTTAAAAAAGCATATTATAACAACTGATCATTTACTAATTTTTTAATTCAAACAAACAGAGCTATTCAAAACGTTATCATACTCAACACTAATTCATAATATAAGAAGATCCAAAAGATAAATCAGTTAAATATAACAAAATTTAAAAGATAAAACAGTTTAAAAATACCAATGACCACCAAAATATTATAACTAATATCCAATGTAATCTAAACATACTTTTAGTAGCAAACAAAACAACCTATTCAAACCAACCGCGAATTTCTATAAATGTTTTCAAACACAACTTTGTAAACAACATTCATTGTCTTCTTTCGTACTTTGCCATTCTTATCTGTAATAAGAATCTTCAACCCTTGGCGTGATGTAACTCTAGACACGGCGACATAAAGTTGACCATGCGAGAACACTGGCTTTGACAAATATAATCCCACCTTTTGTAGAGTCTGACCCTGACTTTTGTTTATAGTCATAGCAAAAGCTATGTTAATAGGAAACTGCCTCCGGCGCATTCTAAAAGGAAACCTTGCTTCTGGTGGTGACACAAACATTCTAGGTATGATAACCTTTTTTCCTATTTTCTTCCCGGTTATACGGCTTGCCTCGATTACATGCCTAGCTAACCGAGTAATAAGCAACCTCGTACCATTACAAAAACCACCCTTAGGATCAATATTTCTAAGCAACATTATTGGAGCTCCTATCTTTAACTTGAGAGAATGATTTGGCAGCCCTGATACCTTTATACTATTAAGATACTCCTGTGTATAGACGACTTCGTCTATTTTGCTTGTGTCTGAAGTATCAATGCTATCAGCACTAAGGTATTCATGTTCCTCACCTAATAAAAACAATTCAAACTATGTTAGTACTGATATATTTTAATTATAATATAAATACGTATTAAAAGGAATTGTGATAAATCATATAACGAAGACCTTTGAGTTCTGATATCATGAATTCATTGATAACGTCGACATCCTGATTCCGTGGACTGAGTATTGCCCTTTCCTGAAAAAAAACTGGTTCACGAGTGGTTGTGTAAGATTGACCATAAATCTCTGAGACTATTCTCTTAACAGGATCACCTTCTCCGCTTATCAGCAAATCCGCTGGAATTTCTAATTCATCTTCTATGGTATCATGAATATTTAGTTTTCCATCACCAATATCCAAGATCCACTTGGCGAATTCTTCTATTTCTTGATTATTGAAATCATTATCGCCACGAAGCAGTCTCATATTTGTCTTTAGCTGCAGAACTTTGCAATCAGACCAAATATGAGAAGAATTCACAGTTGCCCATATAGTCTCTGAGCTATTGCCTCCGACAATAACAGGGAGTATTTGTCGAAAGTCACCACCCAAAACAACGACCTTTCCACCAAAGACCTTATCACACTTTAGTATATCACGCATAGTCCGATCCAATGTCTCAAAACAATGCTTGCTCATCATCGGAGCCTCATCCCATATAATAAGATCGGCTGCTTTAATCAGCTCTACTTGGTGTGATCCAGAACTCACATTACAGAATGTATACTCATTCACAACTATGGGTATTCCAAACCGAGAATGCGCTGTTCTTCCTCCCTCTAATAACAATGCTGCAATGCCACTTGATGCAACATTGAGAACTGTTTTTCCTTGAGAACGAAGAGCAGCGCCTAAAAGCCTCCATAGGTACGTTTTACCTGTCCCACCATATCCATAAACAAAAAACATTCCACCGATACCTCTTGTAACTGCATCCATTGTCTCATTGTAGATATCCTTCTGTTCATTGGTTATTGTTGAAAACAACTTGACATGATCGTTTGCAAGTTTTGCACGATCGTATGATTTCTCATCCCGGATTAGATGATTTGATTTCTTATACTTTCCAATATCATCAAGGACTGGCATCTCTCCTTTATAGTCGGATAATGAATGACCGTTTCTGCGCATATACTTCTCTATATCTGGCAAACCAAGATTCTTATATTGGGCTTCAGTCAACACCAAACCTAGATATACAAATAAGTCTGTTAGCAACTAAGATAATGTGAATCTTGTAAAATAGTTTAAAATTTCAAATCCATCTTACCTGGGTCATTCTCTTCACGCCTTTTCTGATATAAGAAATCCTCAGTTAATATTTTTAAAGTAGCATTCCAGACGTTGATCAGAACTGCTACACTACTCGAAAGAAGCATTATAGCAAAAAAGTTTACGAAGAAACTTTCCAGTTCCCCAAAAACTGGCCTCTTTAATTCCTTCGATGTATTCTTTATCATCGTCTAAAAAACCAAGCGCAAAGCATGCTTCTCGGAAAGAAGAGTATATAATACCATTAACCTTTTTTAAGTCATCAAAACTCTTAGGGCCCTTGACTATATTGAGAAGAATCCTCAAATGATATGCGTCTTCAGCGGAAGGTGAGACATACACCAGTCTGCCTATGGCAAAACCTTGTTTTCGTATTCTCCATTGCCGCTGCTTTGAGACCCAGACGAATTTTGTTGGGAAATCAGCATATGTTAGCTCCTTTGCCAAGGCATGTTCCTTGTTTGCCTCCATCCACGCTAGAAATTGTGACTGACCTATCGATGCCTTGTTTAAGACTTGGTCAACGCTCTCTCCTTCGTGATATATACACATTTGTTTACCAGGCAAATGAAACGAAAGTTGCATTACTGCCGTGGTTCGGTACTGTGTAGGAATCTTTAGAATCCTCCATGAAGATTCATACGGTGAAATGTATCTAAGAATGAGCAAATCAAACAGAAATAAATAATCTTGTTTTTTTTAAATCATACTTAAGTAATTATTCAAGCGATCTAATCTTAAAAATTAGTTTCGCAAAGTTACCTGCAATTGTAATGTTGCTCAACCTCATCTTGGGATATAACGGGGTTACCGTCTTCATCCTCGATTGCTCCTCTAATGTAATCTGGACCCTTGTTTATATATTTGAATAGGTACTTTATAGACCTGGTTTGGTTCCACCACTCAACGTTAACATGTGCCCGAAAACGCTTTAAGAGATCTGGATTATATGGGACAACATATCGATTATCACACAAAACACCCCTCTTCAGAATGGTTCTTTGATCCATACGACGTCTATAGATGGGGAAGCCAGCATCATCGATTTTAGTAACTGATCCAGTAGGCTTAGGAAAGAATTTTGTACACCTTGTCTCATGCATACAAACATTTTTTGGATTGTCATCACCGCATGGTCCATGTATCATCAAGTCTCCAACAATTTCGTACAAAATTGGATCCAAGTCCTTGTCCGGTATCTCTGCTGATATAAATCTATCTATGTCCTCGCCTGTTGGTAGTTTGGATTTGGGTTTCAAGAAAACAACCATGTGGGCATGTGGCAATCCTCTTTTTTGGAATTCAATGGTATACATCGCTGAAATAAAAGTAAAACAATTAGAAAAAGTTAAAAATACATGTAATAAATCGAATTAGTACCTATACTTTAAGTATAAGTTGGCACGATTTATATATTATGACTCTTTACTTATATTTAATCTTTTTGACATACCTGAGTTAACGTGGCCCATAACGTGGTCTTTCGTTAGATAATTCACTAAATTATCGAGCTTCATTTTATAAATCCTGCAACAAATATCTGGTCGATCCTCGATCTTTAGATCATGTTTTTCCAAAAACCTCGTTATCTCAGGCCATTTTGGATTGCAAGTAATTGTTATGAAAAAATCCGGCTATCCGTAGTACTTGCATGTAACATCGCGTCTAGATAATGTTTCCTCATGAATCTCTTACTTCACGTGAATGAAGCAGGTATAAGCACCTTTTTTCCTTGTTCAGAAAGATCATTATTGCCACGTTCACCAGATTGTTCAATCTTATCAAAGCTGTCACACCGTAGCTTCTTTTGATTATGCCATATATAACGAAGCCTATTTGATTCTACCATCGTATATGCGTCAACCAGAAACTGCTGATACAATCTCCCAGACATCATAATGATTTGGGATTCTCCATGCCTGTCTTGAATGCGAAATGCGAAAAACTACCGCATTGTCACGGTTGTGCGTTTCCTTCCAGATGTATCAACATAGCCAATATCAATACCTAATCTAAAACCATCTTCACCATACGGAAACAATAACGGATACTGCAAAGGTAAATAAGCCGGATGCAACTCACTTATACGGTATAAACCTCCAGACTTGCTTTGAATAACGATGTCTCTTTTTTCTGTTAACATATTGAAATCACCAGGTATCAAAGCCGCCACATCGTTCTCAGTAGGTAAGTTATGCGTTCGACTATCAGTAGTTCGGCCACTTGCAAGAACCAACTTAAAACCTTTAGAATTTTGATTCCCAACAAATCGTTCACGTGCAGTTCTTAAGGCTTTAACATGAGGATTATGATCATCTAACATCTTCTTCAGAAGCTCCACGATATCTGCTGTAAGCTTCCTCTAATTACCAACATCCCTGAACAGTCGTTTTGAAACTATTATTATTTATAAAAATGAAACACTATATTGATATAGATAAATAATAATATTATATTATAATAAAAATCGAAGATTACCCATAAACATTCATCCTATTTTTAACTTTGTTGATGGTATCATGGATATATAATTGTAGGAAGTTTGGTTGTTTGCCAGGTGCTGGTAACATATCTCCGATCAAATGATAATTTTCACCACACATTTGGAATAGATATGGACCATTACCGTTGTTTATAGTATTATCAACCTTTCCACCAAGTGACGTAAACGAAAACATCATATTGTATTCTCTTAGGAATTCGCGGAAGTGTTTCCTCGTGTTATCGCGATTATACAATAGCTTTAACAACGTTTTTGGGGGAGCTTTCAATAAAGGTAGCTGAACTTTGCCACTTAGACAGCACATCGTGAAATCAGGAATAGAAGATAGAGAGTGCTTGTTTATACGTTCTCCAAACCACATTAAAGCATGACAATAGTCACACATGTAAGATTGATCACCATCATCATAATAACCTATAATTGATTTTAAAATCTTAAAATATAATAACTTGTATATATACTAATAAAAGGGAATTTGTTTCGATTTGTACCACTTTCCATCAAGCCAAAACTCGCGAATGAATTATATTCAGGATAATTCGGTGGTCTAGGTTTTTTTTGTCTTGGTCGTCGTTTGTTCGAATTACTTGGCGGAACAGCATCTGAATCTTTATCATCGTCCGTGTCCGAATCAGTAGCAACAAAACATAGAACATCATCGACATCAACGGACTCTGTCAATATATCTATAAATTTACACAATCAGATGAAGTTAGTTACATATATTTAATATAAATCAATATAAAATTGTATTTAATCAACATAACCTTTTGAATTATTTATTGTTGGTATACCACGCTTCGATCGAATGATATTCAGTCTGTTTTGTCTGGCTATTTTAGCCATACCAACACGTCCAATAGATTCTATATCAATGTATTGATGATAAACTGATTTTGGTAACGTTGGTGCATACATTTCAGCCCTTGAAACGATTGCTGTATTAAGGATGAATGGTGTTTCAGCGGCATATCAAAAGTAACAATACATGCATTTTTTTCAAAGAAACAGAAACACTTACGACAATTTGCAACAGGTATCTTAACGACCCTAGGTTTCGTTATTCTCTTTTTCTTAGGCCCCATAGTTTCTGATTAGGTTTTCTTTTTCTTTTTTGTACGATATTAAAATACGTGCATGAGAAACACTATTTAAACATATGTAGGGTTTTCCTATAATTTGTAGAGTTTTCTTTTTTTCTTTATTGAAACAAACCTAATTTAACATTTTATGTTTGTCTTTTTTTTTTAGTTTAAGTTTATAAAATATTTAATATTAATAGAATAATCGATATCTTAGATACTTTAACGATTTCATGTGTTAATTTATGAAACTATGATAATATTAAAATATAAAATTGCATATATGCACAAACTGTAATATTCCACAATAAAGTAAGTTGTGTTACTACGCAATTTATATAGAGAGTTAAGTACTTGTTTTGAATTTTTCGTTCTTTGAATCAATAATGCATCCTATAAAAACAAACCGTAAATTCGAATATGCATAAATATCAGTACTAAAGTATATGAAAAACCAAAAAAAAAAAAACAACATCGAGAATTATAAGAATATCAGTTCGAAGATTTCAAAACGTATGTGTTTGTTCATTGCCGTCTTCCTCTCCTCTTGCTATTTCTTTTTTCGTCAACATTAGGCGTTTGAACGGCTGATTCTGAAACTCGTTTTGATACTGGCGATGGTGTCAGTGATGCAACTCTACCTGAGTACCTAAGTTCTAAATCATGTTCGAGGGATCGAATTCCATGGTTTTCAAACTTATTCAACATATCTGCATCATCGACAACGATCTCATCTTTATAAGTTTGACGTCTGTTAGTCAGATTCTCCGTTCCTATTCCGATTTTGAAAAGGAACTTCTTCCCAACCAAATCAGGAAGAGCTCGTGGAAGCACCAAAGTTCCGTCCTGATTAAAATATAAAAAGACATTACACCTAAATAACATAAGATTATATGATAATGTGCACAAAGTATTATAAAATGATATACCTCAGCAACCTCCTCAGCTAAAGTATCTGCTTGAACACGGAGAAATGCGCTAGCGATTTTATCAAACAGTAAGAATCTTATCTCTTCGCCAGACTCGTCGGAAACAACCAACACTAACTTATACCTACGAAAATATGAATATTTGTAAAGCCAAAAATTAAATTTTTTCTAATAACTACTTTGAATCAATGAACCGTTTACCTGGCTATAACATCTGAGACAGCCTCGCCTCATTCTCTACAATCAAATAGCAAGGAATCGTCATCGGTAGAATCAGATTCTATTGGATGAACTGTTTTATCGCAAGTTTTGCATGCAATATAATACCATATAGGATTATATTCGACTCGAACAACTGTCGCAGCAGTAACACATTTCATTTCCTACACTCGAAAAGAATTTGATTTAAATATTAAAAAAACAGATCATTCTCAAATATATAAAACAAATAATTATTATGTATAAATTTAAAATAAAATTAATGAACACGTACCGTATCAGCATAAACAATACCCTGAATTGTCTTTCTTTCATTTCTATCAAAGAATTCATCTTTCCATGAAACAGACTTAGTGGATGATGATTGCACCTTATGTTCATTGGATATCACAAATGTATTGGTTGGCAACCTAACAAAAGACATTCCTTTTAGTATTCATGATAGCTCTAAAAGTATAAACAAACAAACAGATTTCATTACTTACAAGGCTCGAAAATCTTCAATTTGTTTAGAATGTGGATCGAGAAATATCTGTGTTGCGTTGAAAGAGTTTGAAATACTGTAAACTCCTACAAGAAATTAGAAGTAAAGTATTTGAAATTTCTAAAAAAGCGTATATGATAAACTTATTTATATCACAACTATTATCAATACAATTAAGTTCAAATATACCTTTCCATTCTGATACTGAAGCAAATCTAACAACAGACACGATCACAGACGCAGTATTTTTCGGCTCGTAGTCGATTACTTTCTTTCCGAAATTTCCCCACAGCGTACAAGTCAAGCGATTATCACTATACGTAATCAACAAACTAACTAAATTATATATGATTTAACTAAATATTATTTCATAAATTATATCATTATGAAGTCACCTGGCATTACGTAGAACAACGTCCAACTTTCTTATTGGTTTTCCTTGAGCGATAACGTCAGAAGTTTCTTGACTAACAACCTGCCCTATGACATCTACATTAATATTTATAAAGAATTAGTACAGATAAGATGTATTATATCACAGTATAACTCAATAAATATAGTAAACAAAATATATCTAGCATACCTATTAAAACACTGTTGTTATAATCCCCATTACTTATAGTTGAAAATTCCTTAAAATATCTATAAGGAAGTTCCCTAGGAAAGTCATCACAAGGTGTTATAACAGTAGTCCTGTAGAAACTTATTTTAAAAGATAAAGGACTTGTCCTATATGCAGTAGTGTAATCTTTGAACGTGATCTTGTATTCTTCATGTTGAATGGATTAAAGCCATCGGTTGATAGTCCAAGCCTAATGTTCCTTTCTCCAGCAGCAAATGAAGGGAACTTGGCGTCCATATGCTCCCATGTTACTGAATCAACCAGATGACGAAGCTTTCCATCACTGCTCTTATTAGTACTATGCCACCGTAATTCTCTTGCTGTTGCCTCTGACCTAAACATCTTCTTCAGACGAGGAATAATGGGAAAGTATCTCAATACTTTCTGTGGGACACCAACCTTTGGTTCACCAGTGTGCGCATTGGTCTTCCATCGTGATGCTCTGCACTTGGGACAACTGTCTAGTTTCTTGAACTTCTTTGTAAAAAGGCAGCAGTCATTAACACAAGCGTGTATCTTCTGGTATCCCATGTCGAAACCCTTGAAAATTTTCTTGACATCATACAAGGATGTGTGAAGGACATTGTCTTCAGGCAACATCTTGGGTAGTGTCTCAAGCAGGTCGTTGAAACTCTTATCCGACCATCCATTTTGAGTCTTAAGCCTGAACAGAGAGACAGTAGCGGAAATCTTACTGTGGTTTTCGCATGTAGGATACAAAGGGGTTTCAGCATCAGCTAGCCTTGCCAGAAACTCATCCTCTTTGTTGTCTAATCCCTCAGCAACATAAACTAATTCAGATCTTTTAGCTAACTCTTCGTCTAAGTACTCTGCAGCCTGAAATAACCCTAAAATCTCTTCGTTCCACTCTCTACCCTTTACAGTATCATCTTCTGAATTTGTTGTACCTTCATCGTGATGATACCAGTCACTTCTACGCTTGTAAGCCTCTTCCATTCCTCTTGTCACCAGATGATCGATTACATCACCAGTTGAGTGTCGGTCTACATTCCGACAGTCAACACAAGGACATACTATCATATCAACACCTCCTAATGCAGAAGCAACTGCATTTACGAAATTAGTTGCACCTATCTCGTATGCTGGATCAGCTCTGAAAGTCCATTTCCATTAAAAAGAAATCAAAATTAATAATGTAAACTACAAACCCCATACTCTATAAGTGATTAGCTATATTTGAACTTTATACCTGCAAAGGTAAACCCACGCCTTGTCCAGCATTATCTGGTCTAATCTTTATGAAATCGTTAGCAGAACTAGTCAATCACAAGCGTTCTTGAAACATCAACAACACCCTGAAACATATGTATATTACGCAAACGAAAACAGCACTAATCTAACCAGTGCTCCTTATGCAAGCAGACCATAAACACAAATGGACCCGTAGTTATAAAGTAGCTCGGGAAGAAAAAAATTTCTACATGCAAAGGAAATCTAAACCCAGATATTCAATTACAACCCTCTAAATCAGTTATAATCACCTGTGAGACCGATTTCCTGACAAAGTCGGGCAGGAGTATGTTGTATCTTTCGTCTCCACCCTCTCGGCACCTCTTCAGTTTTGACTCCTAACCCTCGTGTCATAATAATGAAATTAAGTTAAATCTAGCATATTTGATAGTGAAATCAAGCAGAAAGACAAACTTAATTTTAGGTTTCTAAGATTCAGAATCGGTGTTACCTTTTAATCCAGGATTCGACCAAAGATATGGATGCAAACGGTCGAGATTCTTCTGGTTCAGCCGGTGAAGAGCAGATCGTAGAGACCGGAGTAATTCGTGGAGGTATAGATCGAGTTAGTCGCTTTGTGACCGACCCGTGAACTCGAATCCGACAAAGAGAACTCACTGTCGAATACCCTAGAGGATGTGTTCTTTCTAATTTTTGTTCTATGTTTTTATTAATGTTTATTTTAGTTTACAACACTCTTTTTTGGCTAAGTGTTGGCGGGTTAAGATGTTTTATGCGAGCCAAAGTGTTAATTCAGCTTCCTGCTTATATATTTTCAATGTAACATTATTTTTCTGCTATTACAGCTTTGTCCGCTTCCGTTTACCGATTTTCATAGCAGTTATGATAATTACGCTATGCAACAGTGCTATCAATAAGCCATTTTCTTATAGTGTGAAGTTGCTTAAGAATATAGTACGGCCTTCCGTCAATTCTGAATTAAATTGCTCCACCAAATCTCCATCAACAGTTGCATGAATCCTAGAACCCTGATATAGTCAAAAACTTAATTAATATTTAAGTTATTCATATCATAATTTTACTATACGATGCGTGCTCATATATATAGATATAAAACATTAACATTGCCTACCATTTCATCTGCTAATACCATCTCTATGGATGTAACCTTATTTTTACGATATGATTTCCAGAGATTGATTATCTGAACCTTTTTCTTGTAACGATCACTCTTTCTATCAATTTCGTCTATCAGAGCAGAGACGATTGTTTTCCGCTTGAGATAAGACTTCACAACTTTCTTAGTGTCAACACTATTATCTATTGATGACTCCATCTTCTTCTTTTTACCGAAAATTCTTGAACCGATTTAATGAGGAAGATTAATCAGTCGTACATAAATATATATATATATATATATATATAGGAATTGATAAAAACCCTAGGTCTTTTGGATCGATGCAAATAAATAGAGTATCGTATCTTTTATTGATTTCTATATATCGAGTTCAATGTTAAGACTTAACATAATTTAAATGTAAAATTTACTTATTCCATTTCTCATATAAGTATATTTGTTATTTTTATCCAAAAATCAGTTGCGTGAAATTATGTTTTCAGTCATATTAACATAAAATAAACATTAAAATGATAATGAAATTAACATCTTTTGTACAATTTCCTTTTTTTTTTATAAAATCCTTTTTTCAATTTTTTTTTTAATAAATATATTTCGAACTATAACCGTATATTATACTTTTGTAATTTCATTAAAATAATAATAATTTTCATAATTCATAAGTTTTTATTTTTTGTAAATACCACGAAGAAGGAAAAGACACTCGAGTATGATGACTACAATCATTGGAAATTTTAATATATGTAACAATAGCGATATATATGAATTTCATTGAGAATTTCAACTCGGATATAAATATATATACTGTATACGCATGTTTATGAAAGATACTTTAGCTTAAAATATATATATATATGGAACATGTATAGGCAATAGTCGAGAAACCATTGATAATAAATGATTCGAAAACAATAATTATAATTATGAAATACTAACTTCACATATAATGAAGATGAAGAATTCGAAGAACACTTTTAAAAACCAAAAACCTTATGAAATGTATCCTAAAACATAAATTTAAAATACGAATAGTGAATATGGGTAATATTGTATCTATCTAATCTCGATGGTGAACATTCTCTAGACGATAGCTTCGACTGCTAATCATCCTGCGTAATAAAAATAAAACAACATAAATAAAAAAGGTTATGTATAATATTATATATACTATACATAGGAAGGTATGTACAGGCCATACTTTTCTCTGAATTCTTCGACTTCTGCAACATGTGGGTTCAGTACTACCAATGTTGGTTGAATAGCCAAGATCGTTACCTTTCCTGAAATAGGAAGTAAAATACTAAATTTATACCACGCATATTCAAACATTAATTTATATATGCAACTGACATACCTCCAAGATAATCAATATTTCCCCATCTGATTACACAAATAGCATTTTGGCTATCACAACTACGCCAGTCCTTATAGAACTTTAAAGCTCTCATGCCAGTCAATTTGCAAAAGAGACGAACGTGTCTACATGATTAAAATAATTAGCACAAAATTATATATGCTTGTATTCTTATAATTGTTCATATAGTTAAATTCGAGAAAACATTGAACAGGGAATACAAACCTTAAATCCTCCAAGTAGAAAGTGATAAACTGGTATTCGCTATCAATGCACTTTTCCTCCAGTTGGTCCAAAGTATAACCTTCCCAGGAATGAAAATTGCAAATGTTTATAACACGGCCAATTATTTCTGAAACGAAAGACAGTAGAAAGCTCATTATTGTTTCTTATACTTAAACAAAATATAAATCATATATCAACATACTTACCAACTAAAAAGTCGTCACTGTATGTGCGGTTCAAGATTACACGGAAGTCGATAAAATCGAAAAAATTCCGTTCGCAATGAAAACTATCACCATCTACGACAGTATGTGAACCCAAAAACTATTTTAAAACGACGCGAAGTTGTCCTAAAAACACCATAGACATGAGCAACCTGGAAACGGCGAATCTTAATCCAATTTCCAACAGGAAACTGGTCTTCAAACAAAGCATAGCATGCGGTTGGTACAGTGGCATGTATTTTATCACCCTAGCATATGATTAAATTGTTAAAGTCTAATTATCACAATAGTAATATGTTAAAAAAATATTATAAATGTAAATATATAAAACTGGACTATATAGTAAACAAACCAGGTCATCACATAGCACAGCCTCGAGACGCTTTTCAGATGGGTGCAAACTATGAGTCCAAACTCTCAAAACTTTAACATTAATCTCAAACTCACAGGGACCATCGGTTAGATGTATGACTTTTATTGGAAACGCTTGAATCTCTTGAGACACCATAGCTGTATTTGAAGAGGAGTCGTTGGAACATTCATCACCATTATCAATTTCAGAATCTGAAGTAAAGAGCCTACGTCGCACGCAAATGCGTTTAGGGGGAGCTTTAACAAAGATACCATCCACAATATTTTGTGATGTTCCATGGAAATCATAGTTAAGATATAGTCTTTTTCCCAATGGACGTTTGGGCTGATGATCAGCAGAACATTCAGTTTTCACTGCCGATGCATCATTCTGAATATCATCAACATCATCACTCATGTATTCTTCATTTTTCTCATCAACATCATCATGACTCTCATCCTCGTCTCCTTCTTCATCACAACCATCAGACAATTCGTTGGTCTCATCATAGTCATCGTCTTCATTTTCTTCATCGGTTTCCTCACAATCATCACTTTCTTCGTCCTCGTCTTCTTCGTCAATTCCATCACTATCATCACTATCAGTACTATCTTCGTCATCTTCCTCGTCATCATATTCGTCGCTATCGTTATCATCACTGTCTTCGTCTTCTTCTTCGTCATCGCAACCATCATACCAGTCGTCATCATCATCATTGTTATCAGTATCCGGTTGGTCACTACCGCTATCATCACCATCATTGCCATCACCTTTGTTATCGGTTACAATGTCGCCATCACCAATGTCGTCAGTTCGATCACCACCAGTTGGATCATCTTTTTGTAATTTGATTCGTCAGGGTCAGCACCAGTAGGACCTTCGTATATATATATTTATACATTTTTTATATATTAGTCGTCCCTCTATATAGATGTTTAATAAATTATCAACTTGAAGACTGTTCTGATCAAGAGACTTACCGTTTTGCTCATGATCATTACAAACACCAATGCTTCTATTAGCTGAGTCGCTAATCATGTCATGTTCGAATTCATTATCTGGTCCTATATCAAACCAAATTATGAATATATTTGTAACGTCTAACAGAAAAAGATATTACTATAGGAATTTTTTACCAATTTCATTGATTAGATGACAGGGCACATCCCACAAACCCGACTGAACATCTGTGCGATCTCCATGAGCCGATTCAGAATACAATATTCCAAACCCAAACACCTTAGAACCCAATTCGCGTGGCCCACTCCTCTTTCTTAAACCACAAGGTATTTTCGACGTATCTATAAATAATAAGACATATATAATTTATTTATCATTTAATGAGTTTTTTATTTATTTTTTTAATATAACACTCATACCATGAATATGTGGAATATTATGCAATCTTGAAGGATGTTTAGGGAGACGATCATAGGATTGATAGAGGCGTAATCTCTTGAATGCCGTTTCAAGTGATGAAGTTCGATCAACAGTATTATGAAGAACTGTAAGATAAGAAAAAAATTGAATTTAGATTTTTATTCCAAACATCATAAGCAAAAACGAACATGTCTCTTTGCAAGAATTTATAGTATAACAAAAGATTAACGACAATCTTTTAATGGCTTTAAAATTAAGATAAATTTTCACGTAAAAGCATAAACTTCAGTTTATTATATTAAAAATAAGCAAAATAAAAACGAAAACCATTAAGTTACCATTGTTATCAGCAATAGAGGATGAATCAAGCAAGACGTCACATGAGACCTTCGCGTTATGTGTACCCATTGTGATTAACCCTATTGAGAAATCGAGTTATAATTATAAGCTAATAGAATGGTTTCTTTTTTTTATTAGTTGCCTAGAAGGGTGAGAGAATTATCGTAAG
>NW_006256797.1:1095640-1168007 GCF_000478725.1 Eutrema salsugineum | reverse complement strand
ATTCTTGGTCCAAAGGGGTAAAATCAACTGAAGTTTCAAGCCTGGAACAATATGACAATATTATAAAATCACAAAATATATGTCAATAGAATACATATACAGGATATAACATCAAATATGTAATTTACATACCTCATTTTTGCTATTGCCACTTCTGGAGTAGAAGGATCCTCGAGAATATCAGATATGAATCTTTCCGATTCAACAATCCACTCATCTAATTACATATACATATTCAGTACGCATGTGGAAACAATAAATTAGTTAAACTTCTGATTAAACGCATGTGGTTACAATAATTTTGTTAATCTTCTGATTAATTGCTGTATTGGATAGATATTAATAGTTAATATTTACATACCTCTCCACATATTGAAAGAGAAAAATCGCAATACAATAATGTGTCTTGAAGACTTATCACGATTCGTCCATAGTTCTTCTAATTTTCTTGCCAAGTTATCCCAAGCAATACATTTCAAGGAATTTCCACTGTATATATTTACACCAACATAGAAGATAATTAATATATTTTAATATATAAAGAAATCCAAGTCTGACATCAGATATTATGAGGACAAGTTTACTTACTCAAGATCTTCGAGTACAAAACGAATAAGTGGACGTTCTGTGGGTGTATCCGATGTATCAGACATATGAACTCCACTTTGAAGTTTCTGAACAAAAGTGACAATCCCGAGAACATCAACTGCAAAATTAAACAACTAAGTTTTAAAAATTCATTTATAAGTTAATGAGATAAACCAAGATAATAACATGCATATAGGAAACTTACCAAGATATCGGTCAGTTTGAATCGACGCAAGCAAAATATCTATGTATGCACAGAAAGAGTATATTTCTCTGGAAGATTTCGGATCGGTTTTCTCAGTGATTGTATCCTCGTTCAAACGTATATGACAGTTGTTTGATGATATGCTTGGATGGGGTAATCTGTCGGTAACTGCAAAATTACCAAGAAAATACCACTCTCCTTCGAGCAATATATCCTCGAATTTGTTAATTATTTCAGATGGCATGGTACAGAGGATGCGATTGTCCTACACAGGTTTAGTAAAAAAGAATCAATAAACGATTACATTCCCAAAATATGAACAGGGATAAATTTTAAAAATCTTACAAACTTACAAATTCATCAGCGAGAACTAACTTCCGATGAGGGTAATGAATGTTAGTGAAATCATAATAATTTCGAACAACTTGGACACAAATACGTTGCCCGCCGTTTATCTTCTGAAGTTCAGAAACTCTATTACATGGAGCCATTCGTTTTTTTTTTGGTTTAGAGATGAAAAATGAGACAAATGAACGTTTTTTTATAAGACGGACTCCACAAACGGTTATTATGTTTTAAAACGCGGGTTTAATATACTTTAGAAACGACAGTTTTGCTTTTAAAGACGGGTTTTAAATACCTATGCAACGATTCAGGCTTAATATACTTTTGAAACGACATTTATGCTTTTAAAGACGGGGTTTACATACTTAAACTACATTTCGCTTAAAATAACAAAAGTAAATGACAATTGATTCAAATGTGAACTTAAATAAATATTTAAGAAACGATTTGGCAAAATGTCCTTTGATTGTCCTCAAGCAAAGTGAACAAATGAGAGAAAAATGTTTAATGCATTGGAGTTCATATTACTTAGAGAAAGAGTGTATCAGTATATGACATCAATTCTCATTTGTCTAAATACAATGTTCCAGATAAATAGAATAACCCTAAAACTAATAAGAAACAATGTCTATAAATTATAATAGTAAATATTGAAACATTATAGTATATTACAAAAAACGAAAACCAGCAAGCTTTAAATTCAGGTGATACAGCCTTATTAATTTTAAATATTTCGGATCTTCGTAATAGAAGATCTTGGTAAATCATACTTGAAACCACAACCCTTAATTGTTTTCGGTTCATTAGTCCAAAATCGAATAATTACAAATTTATAAATAAATAAACGTTATAATAGTTATATAATTTTTGGGTAATAATATTTGAATATTCGTATGTTTTTACAATTTGCTAGTGTAACATGCAACGGTCTATCAACTGATAGAATATTACTTTTCAATGCAAAATAAAGCAAATCAATCTGTAATAATTTTTGCATGAAATAACTTTGACAGGGGAATCTAATTATTTATAATCTTTGGCAAGTTCAACTGACATAATTATACCGCCTGAAAAGTAATACTGTGATATGCACTATTTATAATTTTATGATTATTCGTTCATACAATAATATTTTGATTTATCTGTATGTATGTTTTCTTTCAACGTTGTTTGTAACCACGTAATAACAACGTTGATATCAAGATTTCCGGTGATTTCTTTCTTAGTGTTACGCACAAATCTGATCAATGTCATAGCCAACACTGAGATATTATGTAAATTTTTTTTAATAACTAAACACTAAACAGAGCCTAGATTATAAGCTAAAAAAATGTGTTTATTTATTCTGTTAATAAGAATAATGAAAAACTCTTTTGTACGCGTGTTTAAGGATGTAGTCTTTAGAATTTTAAACTAATAATCTTGGTACGTGTGAGTTTAATAATTTTAAATAGTTACTAATAATTTTCCAAAGCGCTAAACCTTAAAGATGAGTAAAATGTATAGTTTACAATTATTTCCTAAATGGCTAAATATTAAAATTTTTAAATTTTATTATTTGCGTGTAAATATATGACCATTTTGGGTAAATAGAATTCCAGTCAATATTTTTGGCACATAAGTTTACTTTTCTATTTTGTATAACTACCAATAACTACTAAATTTCTAGATTTTCATATGTACTATTTCTTCATATTAAATATATGTGATTTATTTAGATTCACATTTTTTTATGACGATACAAGTATGTAAGATTTATAAGATAAAATCTTCTAAGGTTACAGAAAATATGATAGAGATATATATGAATCTTTCAAATTAATGTATATCTGGTTTAACTATTAATTATTATGAATACGAATGTAGTGTATATATGGTTTAACTATTTCTTTCTAAAGTTAACTAATCAGATATTTTAGAGCAGATTATATATATAACAGCAATTAAACTTTTTAGATTAAAAACAACATAATTATTTAAACGCAGTACCGAGTTTATGTTAAAACATAAGTAAACATAGTAACGATAACATCACGCCATTAAGTCTTAAACATATGATAAGAGCAATACGAAAACGATAAACTAATAGAACTGCCATTTATGCAAGTCACATTCCATGGTTTCCTGCATCCTCCATTCTCTTCTTTATCCTTTCCCAAATCCTATCCATTATATTTATATATAAGTATAATATTAGTTAAATAAACAAAATTTTAAGTAACCAAAAGTTTCTTATACTTACTTCCTACGGTAGATGACAACCTCGTCAATAGGTGGAGTAACAAAGAAACGTGAGAAGCCAATATTCTCATGATCATGGATGGTTATTTCATCTAAAATAAAAGTCAAGTGAGAAATCAGAATAGAAATATTTCTACGTTTAATTATTTAAGTTATTTGCATGATATAAAATCTCATTAAAATTTATAGATCACATACCTTGATATTTGTTGACGACCCAATCCGTCAATACACAAATCGCAACCGGACCATCTACGCCTACAGTCTGGTTCTTGATATCAACAGCGAAATCACCATGAGCCAAGCAATTAACAGTCCGATCCCTTTTTCAAAATTAAAATTAATAATTGTTTTTCTCATTATTTATCATAATTTATATGAGTCAAACTTAAAATATTCTTACTCAAGATTCTTGATAGTGAACTTTAGCGTTTTTTCAGTATTTCCATTTCAGGACTCAGATGTTAAGAGTTCACCAACATTTACCAACACTCCAATAAGATCTGCAAAAAATAAAGTACTTTGTTAGCCATGCATGGATAAAATAAAATAAATTTAAAGAGTGTAAATCAAAATCATACCGACTGGGTACAAGTGATTATAAGGATGATTATAAATCTCATCAAAATCAACGAAATTCATGAAGGGATCTTCAGACAATGGCCTGATCCGTGAAGCCTTGGTCTCCGAGTTGAGAGTCATCTGGGATTTGTGTTTAGTAACTCTTTCCTTTCTTTCACAATCCGACCGAATCAAGCCAAAATTGGTCAGTGTTACCCATCCTCCTTCAGGGTAAACCCTCTCGAAGTACTCATAACACGTAGCACCACAAGTACCATAAATTCTAGAGCCCTGAATTATAAACAAATATAATGACAATCGCATTATATAACATGTTAAAGTACAATAAAAACATATATGTTATCACGAGCTTACATGTTCATCAACGAAAACGAATGCTAAGCCTGGATTCCCGTTTCGATGAACAATAAACCATCGCCTCAAGACCTTGACGCCAATGTTCCAGTCGGTCCTCCATGCATGCAAATCACGAACTGCATCATATGAATCCATCACGAAGGATAAGGACTTGGCATTTTTTGTGTTTTTTTTTCTTTTCTTTGGGTTGATATGTTTATTTGAAAAACAACTATTCTTCTTGTTAAGATAATATATATATATAGGGAATGAACGAAATAAGTAAGTAGGTAGATTCAATGAATTTTTGTCAATGGATTATATATATTTGCAACTTTTCAGAACAAATTGTTTACATTTTTATGTAAAGTTGCGACTTTTCAAAAAAATAATTATTGATTCAAAGACTTATATGAATAATGCATTGGTCTATCAATCACTGATGTAGTCTGAATATTCCCAGTAGCATGCATAGGTGTTTTTTTTTTTTCAAACTTTAATTTTGATATGTGTATATTATGTATTTACTTAAATAGCGAAACCAAAAAAATTCAATAATAGAGAGATAATACCAAACTTTACATAAATATCTACTTGAATAATGATAAATTTACATATTCAAGATCCATTTAGTATCTAAATTAAAGAAAATCGTACTTAAACAAAAATAAGAATAGATCGTACATATTTAACGATATCCATTTTAATTAGTGGGAAATATTCTATATTTTATTAAAATGTTATGATATTTCCATATAGACACGCTAATACATGAATTCAGAAGTTAAATTATGTTATATTAACAATCTTCCAATTATACGCAATAGTTTTTTTTAAAAAATAAATACATACATTTTTTAGGTCATACTTTTTAATGTATAATAATTACCAAATATATTTATTATAAATGTTTTTGTTAATGAAAATTAGAATAAAACATTTCATACGAATCGTATTTAGATATGAGGATTCTGAGTGAACCAATTCTATTTTAATATTAAATGATAAATACCCAAAAAGATATTTTTTTAATCAACTAATATGAATAACATATTAGCTAATAATAAAAATTGGGAAAAACACACTTTAAACCATAGATATATTTTAATCCAACCATGAATATTTTATCTTAGACATTGATAAACATAAAAACTCATGATTTTGGAGGCTTGCAGCAGAGTATTCTTGAACAGATTCACCACAATCCATTGAGCATATCCCATCATAAAGGAGCCTATTGGAAATATTTATTAATAAAATAGAAATAATGTATTGATAAACAATGCTAATAATATAATAAGTAAATAAGTTGTATACCTCGTTCTGAGAGCAGCAACAGAGGGAAATTCCTGGTTTAAATAAAACTTAGACACAAGAGTAACTGACAATGTTACAGAACCATTTCTGACAATGCCCAATACACTTGTACTGATCAAGACAATATTAGTATTATTGTAAATTTTAAACTTTTCTTCAAAATTTTCTGCTTGTTCTCCCCACAACACCATGTTGATCTCTATTCCAAGACCGTTTACAAATCTAAATCACGAAAATAATTAATAGACTGTTTAGTATTTTAAATATCTCAATATCAACTAAAACTTATACTCAATCTGTCTAAAAACATACCGTTCCATTAGAAGGGTTAGTACAAGCCTCCTAACAATAACTTGACCCTCAATCCGACCATCCGTCTTGTTCACATGCTTCACATAAGCAATGATATCTACAATTCGAATATTAAATAATTAGATTTCTATAAATATCAGATGAAGTAATGGGTACATAATTTTAAAACAATACATACCATATAGTCTACACACCAAATTGTCTGACCTTGATAAATACTCATAATCCACAAAGAGAAATTTCTCCCTAGGTATTATTTGTACTCCAGATGCTAAAGGCGATATCCTTGTTCGCTCAGTTAGCACAATCATGAACTGATTATTAGTAATCTTATAACTCATATCATTATGACGTACATTGAAATTAAACATCTCAATGAGACTGCCTTCAAACAAGTGATCACCATAAACACGTAAAATAGAGGAATGAACTGAAGCTTGAATTATATTTTCCTGTTTGTAATACAATAATTAAAAATCTATTTTTATATTATGATAAACAAACCGACACATAGCAATATGATAACTTTAATAATGTTATCCTGAGCATCTAGTAAAAGAAGATTGTGTCCCCAGAAACCGTTTTTTTATCACCGTATATGGATTCCCACTTTCTAATAAGACGTGCTATAGTACGACGACATGAGCGCTTTGTGGTGAGTTTGTCGAAAGTTAAGTAGTTCATGATGATACCAACCAATCAAGATTCGTTCTACAGATGAAAACGAATTCAATAATATGAAAACAAACTAACAAAAAATCAATTCGAAATTTTACGCAGAAACATAACATATCTTACAGCAATAAGCGACTGATTGCGATGTGGGATTATCAAATACGAATAGAGACCTAAGTCTTTAAATAGCTAGCCTATGACATTTTTTTTTAAAGAGATTAAGATAAGTAAATTTAACAAATTTTGTGAACCAATATACAGTAACTAAATTATTTTAGATTTTTTTAAGATGAGATAATAGAAGGTAATATCACAATATGAGATTTGTACATATTCTAATTATTTTTCTTAATATTTATAATAATTACTTAATAATAGAAATTATGTAATTGGTTATTTTAATTTTTGGCAAGTTTTAATTTTTGGCAAATATACTAACGATAAACGTATATTTTCGATTTCATAAATATGATTCTATAAACAAAATAAGCATAGACTTAATATAAAGTTCATAATGAAGTATTAAAAGACGAAAGAAATACGAATATGTTCATAATGATATAATATAAAAAAACATCCCTAAAAGAACATTAGTTTTTTCCCCTCATCTCGAAATCCATCTTCTTTGTTGATGACGAAGCTGCTTCGCCATCATCAGTTCCTAGATTATAACCACTTTTGGCTTTTCTTCTTTTTTCCAAAACCTGTAAACAAAAATATCTTTTTTTTATAATAACAAATAATAAATAATAATAAGTTTTTACATTACTATAATTACCTTCGAGCAAAAGTTATGGCTCGTGGGAATCTAGGATTTAGCTCGAACCTATATACTCCTCCCTTAGACATTAGATAGATACGACCTACAAAATAAATTTAATCATGTATGATAAGAACTTATATAATTACGATTATTAATTACTCTTAAACATTATGTTAGAATAAAAGCAAACCTTTTTCATTTTTAACAGACCAGTCCGATAGAAAACATGTCAGTGGTAATTGTTCATCAGTCCAGAACTTGTCATTGAATTCGATAGCAATCTGTCCTAACGCGGCACAATCCAAGAACAAACCACTATGCAACAAAAACAAAGCATTGTTATTTTTGCATATTTCTTCATTCAGATTATAAGAAAAAAACGTACTTGTGATCTTTAATTGTAAAGGTGAGACTTGCTGTTTTTTTTCCTGTCCGCTTGATATACTTGTTATCGTCTTTTACAGTTATCAGCTCGCCAATAGAAATGACAACTCCCAAAATGTCTTTAATTTTTTAAAATAAAAACAATGTATTAGTATACAAAAGTTAAATATATAAGACATAAATAATAAAAACGTAATGAAAGATAAAATATACCAATGGGTTGATCAGGTTCCGTTTTCTGGCCAAGTATGTCAGCAAAAGTGTATGACCCTACCGAATCATCTTCTGAAATTGGATTTGTATCGACGATAACAGTGTTCATACATATCTTCATACTAATGCCAATTAGAGTGTTTGGTTCTTCGAGTGGATCATCGAATACGATAAATTCTGAGATACTTTTATGGTCTCCTTCTTCAATTGCCTTCTCATAATGTTTACATAGATCTTCATTATATACATAGGCTTGAATTCGTTCACCCTTTGTATAGAAAATGGTTAAAGCGGTAGAAAACATTATCTATAAAACTGAACTTAATGTAAAGTATGTTATAGTTTTAAAGTATGAAATACCAACCTCTTCATCCATCAACAGAAATTGCAAAGAATCTACTCCCGTTCCAGACTTCTCAACCCATTTTTTTAAAACCTTAACTCTAATACGCAAATTGGTTTTATCATCATGTAGATCAGAAATGCTATTGTACGAATCCATTACCTGTAATCAGACTATGAGAATTATATACTTCGAAATAACTTATCTAAAAATCAAGATCAAGATATATAAATATACCAATGTTAGACGTTAAGACATAATATTAAATTCGCTCGATAGTCACTACGAAAACAACATCAACCTCAGAATCACGATTTAATGTTTTAAAATTCCCGTATATTTTATATCTTTACAATCGTGAGAACCGATTTCAGTATATACATTTGAATAACAAAAACAACAAAAAACCTTAAAGTAGAGATATTCTGGATATCGTAATCGGGAGGAAATCCTAAAAATATCGTCACAATCATATAAAATCTAAATAAAAATAGAAATAAAAGGTAAATTTCTACAACACAGGCAAACAAATCAACTATTTTACAATCCGAGGAGAAAAAATCGCATACCTTGAGCACAAGATGCCAGTAATTGCGAGATAGACAGATCTGTTTGTTGCCTTTTTTTTAGTATGAAATCGTCGTGTATTAACAAACTTAGGAAATAACGAAAATAATATAACAAACTAAGATATCATAATAAATATGGAAATATTATAATCATTAAATTATATACATTGGCCCATAACTTTGGGCTTTACCCATGTGCTAAAAGGTTTAGATTAAGTTGGCTTTGGTAAAAGAATAATCGTTCAAGGTGTAGGTAAGACAGAAATAGAACACCATGATATCACGTCCATAAAACATCTTTAATCAATTCCATAGAATAGATTGTTGAACTAAAGGAAGCATTACAAATTAAGAAGAAAATTCTAGAAACATACATAACTAATAAAACCATAATGCCGAGATAAAAGTTTGATGAATGAATATCCTAAAAGATAACTAAAAAATAATTATCATTATAACATATAATAGATGCTCAATAGTTGGCATATGAAAAAATCATGTGCTTGGTGCAGTTCCAAACATGCACAGGATTCACAAAGGCCTTTCCAGCGAGAAGAAACCTATACAAATCACGCAAAACATAGGAAGAGGTCCACTCACTCGCTGCATGAAAATCAGCAATATACTGGTCATCATCTTCGGAAACAATTCCTATAGCATAGCAACCTTTAAATGTTGAATATCGAACATTGTTCACAGTCCTTAGATCCTCAAAACAACATGCTCCTCTCCTCACCTTCAACAAAAGTCTTAAATAGTAAAGATCACCAGATGTTAAGGGACAACTCTCCAACAGAAACACTCGTGAAATTCGAGATAAACGCCGTCTCCAACATGTTCGCTCAATATCCCAAGCCCACTCTGAAGCAAATTGTGGATACGTCAACTCTCGTGCTTCAGGATGAAGACGATTACATTCCATCCAAGCTTCCAATTTGCTCTTTTTGTCAGAGCTAGACGTTCCATCATCTTCCGATGATACACACGGCGGAGATGGAAGGTGAACAGGTAGGAATCCAACACCTATAGAGTTTAAGCATAAATATTTCAATATTTTGGATAATAATCAAAACATATAACTTATGCTAAGTTATTGCTATGTGGTTTTGGTGATATCAAACACATCATTATAATGAATAATAATCAAAACACATTACCTCTTAGAGACATATTCCAGTAAGTGTATATAACGT
This sequence comes from Eutrema salsugineum, assembly GCF_000478725.1. Classification (NCBI taxonomy): domain Eukaryota; kingdom Viridiplantae; phylum Streptophyta; class Magnoliopsida; order Brassicales; family Brassicaceae; genus Eutrema; species Eutrema salsugineum. Next base: position 1,157,941 of record NW_006256797.1, on the reverse strand, counting down.
AACACCGAAAAAGAGAGTCCTGAAAATATTTAAAAAATATGTATGCAAACATTATGAGAAACAAAACTACATATATCTAATACTAAAATAGACAAAACTAAAGCATATAATACTAAAGTACATAATACGAAAGCACTCTAAAAGAGACATCTAACAGTCAAAGAAATATGAATATAATAAAATATTGAAACCCCAAAGCCAAAGAATTATGATACAAATTAAGATAATGACAAGATGATGATCTTCTTAACTTCACATGGATTTATTATAAACCAAACGATAGTAATCAAACAGGGTTAATAAAAAACGTATAGAATGCGTTTAAAAACAATTACACGAAACCTAGAATCTGGATATAAGGAAGAATGCGTTTACAACTATAATATCCTCTTCAAAAAAACAGAGTCAAAAGACTACAATATAAAAACAGCAACAACATAAAAACACACAAAAATAATAGATTATGAAAACGACGCAAAGAATGAAGGAATTGCATATTCGAAAGTTTAACCTAGTTTTTTTTTCCTCAAGCAATATAAAAGAACGAATATAGGGGACGTATTTATATAGTTTTTCAATAAAAGGGTTTCCACTGCTAGGGTTTCGGTTAGACTGAATAATTTTTTTCCTATTTAGGTGAAATTTCCATTTTTTAATATACTTAAAACATTTTTTAAAATTATTTCCGGATTGATCTATCTAATTACCTTAAAACAATATGAACAGTCTATTGCTTACAAGGATCATCTAGAATATAATTTGTATTAAAAATATCAATTACTCTATTTACAAAGCAACAGTTAGATCATAGAATAAATAGAACATAGAATCAATTAAAATTAATCAAATAATATCATATCGTCTGTTTCTTTTAAAAAATGTTTAATTTGTAAGCACACAAAGCATCTTTGCAGTTCTATTGCTATGTGGATGAGACAAGTCGTTTTTATCTTTTAAAAAAATAATTGTAAACAATATTTGTATGGAAAATGGTGTGAATATGTAGACCAATTCATGAATATATAGAACGAACATGATGAACACGGGATCCACATTACATTAAAAATATACGATAATACACAAAAACACATATATAAAAGACTCAAAATATGATAATAATCTAATTCATATTATATAGCCAAAACAGAGAAGAACATTCATAAGAAAATTTAAAAACAATCATTACAAATCTTGTGGAAAATCAAGATTTATAATTGATTTAGGAAACCATAATAGCGAATATATGGTCGTGACGAATAACATGATAGGCAAATCAAAACATATAAAAAACTAACGAATCCATAACACCAAATAAAAGGTTCTATTGAATATATTAAAAAGGTATCTAAAACATTATCAGAAACAGAACATATAATGGATATTCAAAAATCGGCAGAGGGAAAGATCAAGTGCTTGACGCAGTTCCAAACATGCGCAGGATTCGCTAATGCCTTTGCCCTGAGAAGAATCCTAAACAACACACGCAAAGCATGCGAAGAGGACCATTTACTCGCTTCATAAAATCCAGCAATAAACTCATCATCGTCTTCGGATACCAATCCTATAGCGTAGCAAGCATCTTTGAATGTTGAATATTGAACACCGTTGACGGTCCTAAGATCAGAAAAACAAAACGCTCCTCTTCTCACCTTCAACAAAAGTCTTAAGTAATAAAGTTCACCAGATGACAATGGACAACACTGCAAGAGAAAGACTTGCGAAGTTTGAGATAAACGGCGCCTCCATTTTGATTGTTTACGATCCCAAACCCATTCCAAAGGGAATTGAGGATACGTCAATTCCCTTGCTTCAGGATGAAGACGATTACATTCCATCCATCCAAGCCTCATCATCTGAGAACGATTTGCGATGGTGGAGGGAGGTGCACAGGTAGGAATGGAACCCCTAATCAATGTTAATAATATACATATCAAATATAAACGATTAAACGTTTTAACCAATTAAAATATGAAAGCTTAAGATAGGTGCTGATATATAACAAATACCAGTCGAAGACATATTCCAAGAAAATTATATACGATGAAACACTGACTAAGAGTATCCGGAAAAGCACAGAGTCAAGAGATCAGCAAGTACAATATGGCAAATAAAAAAAAATTACATACAAAAACTTTATTATAAGAATCAACCAACAAAGATATACAAAAAACACTAAAAGAAGTACATATAAAGAAAAATACATTAAATTATAACTAAAAAGATCATAATAGAAACGATTAGGTTAAGAGATAAGTAAGTATACCTACAAGAGTTCTGAACGTGTATAAGCAGGCCGTCCTAAAATACAAAAAAAACAATAGTGATCGGACAAAAAGCAATATAGTGTTAGTTTTAAACTAGCGACTATAAACCAATGAGGGTTATACGAAACAACATAAAAGATCGTATAAATACACTTACACGAAACCGATACGATGAATGAAAAGGATGAATGTGTGATTGGGTACACAATTTCAATATCCTCTCAAGCGGATGAACCTACAATATGAAACCAACAAAACCAAAAGAAAAACGAAAAGCAAACATAAAAAAAGTAAGTATGATTTGGCGCATGGATGATTCCTACATAGGGTTAGGTTTTAAAAAAATTTTGAAATCAAAAAGCAAAACGAAATAATATAAAACATGCGGCTAACAGAACTTACACGAGATAATTGAAGAGGAAGAATCAAATAGCACTTCAATATCCTTCTCAATAGATCAGCGTGCGCTCTTAGATTCAGTATCGTCCTCAAAAGATCTGCCTACAATAGAAAGCAACAACAACATCAAAATAATCCAAAGAAAAAAGCAAGCAATATATAAACGCAAATCAAAACGCCGCAGAACACAAACAAATCAAAGAAAATATTGCATATGAGAAAGTTTAACCTAGGGTTTTTCTAAAACGATATGAAAGAATGAACGTATGAGACTTATTTATATAGGTGTTTAAGATTAGGGTTTAGGTCGGTAGTATTTCGTTTAGGTCACGTAAAATATGGGCCGTGAATATTTGTATGGGCTTACGATATTGATTTTCTCGAGTTTGTTTAAAAAAATTTGGTTAATATATTCAAAATTAATTATTCTCATTAAGGGGCAAGCGGTAATTAACCACGGTGAAACTCAATGAGAGGCCTCCATTGCTTATTCTGAACCCGATTTTAATATATATGATATACAGGGTCCTGCCTATGCCTAATAGAAATAAACATTCGTCTACGGACCATTTAAAAAAAATGGTCAGTTTTTAATATATATATATATATATATATATAATTAAAAAAAGGGAGTTTCTTAATATATATATATATATATAACTATATATATAACTATCTATGTAATATAATCATCAGGTTTTTTAATGGATAAAACTCCCTCAACTATTTTTGTAATGTAAAAATCCCTCAACTAAGTTTTTATAATGATTTAGCCTCTCCATGCACAATACCATTACATCAAAACAAGCATTTTTTGTAGAAAAACTACACACATACAAACCAAAACAACATAATTTTTATTAAAAATAACAAGCTTTTTGAAAACCATATATTAAACTTTTTATTAAAACCCTCATCGATAAATCAAATTCTGTAATCGAATAACATATAGACAAAAAATTTGGTTGTGAGATACCAAGTACACTAATGAGAGATTGTTTTTTTTTTGGATTACGAAGAGGTTTTGGGCCGAAGTAATCCTCCAGGCCCGAAACCACATCATGTAATATTAGTTTCGTCTCAGTCCCGAGAGATTGTTACCTTTGGCGTTGAGAGGAAAAAAAACAGATGAATACAGATTTAGGGTTTGCTGTCTCGACTTAAGGGAGACCCCACTATTTTAAACATATATCAGAATTAAAAAAAAAAATCAGTAACTAGATGGTGTCGAACATAGGACCTAGGGGTAAAAGTTGAAGATTGTCACCAGCAGGTAAAGAAACTCATTCGATTTTCTTAGGAAATTAAAATGTAATTAATAATAAGGGTTTTATTTATACATGTAATATGGACTTTCTGGATTTTGGGAATTCTGGAAAATGACATCGGTCACCATGTGGCTGATGGAAGTGGCTGATGGAAATATCCAGGAGAATAACATCGCTCACCCTATGGCCGATGGAAGTGGCAGATGGGAATATCCAGATTTTATTTGGGGAATAGCATCGGTTACCCTATGGCCGATAGAAATGGCCGATGAGAATATACAGATTTTCTTCTGGGAATAGTATCACCCGATGGAAGTGGCCGATGTAGAAAATCAGAAATTAAATACAACTAAAACTGCTCCAGAAGATTTAATCGCCCAACCTAAAACTAGACATCAGACTTTTTTTATTTGAATCTGAAACACTAAAACTCAAAACCAACCTCGAAACTAGAACCAAGAAACTGACCTGTGTCGACCGAACTCGACACTTCAACCAAGACTAAACCAGTTTCGATCAACACTAACCCAAAACTCAAAGTTTAAAAAACATCTTAAGTTCTCTAATAAGAAATTATCTCCTTTTGAAGAGTATAGTGATTAGTCGACAAAACACAACTGAAACAAATATTTGAAAAAAAAAACATGAACATGAAAACCAGATTCAAACAAACCAAGAAAACAAACATAAACACATTAAAATAGTAGTAAGAGATGCCTATAATGCAGTCTCACATGTCCCTCTCTTGTTTTCTTCCATACCACTGCGACTGTACTTATGTCTTTTAGACCTTTGTAGTCCTTATGAATAACATATCATGTCTTCAACTGTTTCATTTATTCGTTTCTTTTGTCTATCAGGTCCTCTTCGTGTTTATGGTGGTTAAATTTTGGCATTTCCAATATCCAATGGGATCACCCATGCATCCTCCAGAACACCTATTTGACTAATACTTTCCTTATAAGCTGTTCTCCATGCAGCAGTGGTATACCTTTAATTCAATTTGCAATCTGATTAGTAGCCACAAAAAATCTATATATAAAGTGTAAAACATAATGTTATAGTATACCTTTCATCTATAAGTGTGCTAGTTTCTTGTTCATAGAAAAAGCAGCTTTAATGGCATGACTGCAAGTTATTTTTAACAAGTCATACTTACCACATCCACACATCCTTCACTCCAAATCATCTAGACAATTGATTTTGTCTCCTTTAACCATAAAGGAGACAAAATCGATTCAAGCTAACTGGAAAACATTGCATGTTTTTACCCTCTCAGTCCCCATGTCAATCTTTTTCTCAACATCAATGGTTAAAGGGTTATTATGCTTTGAGTTTAATCTTCTTCCCTCATAAAACCATTGGGTTAACATTCCTATGATGGTATCCAACATAGGAATTACGGGAAACTCTCTAGGTGATCGAAAAACTGAATTTAGCTATTCAACTAGGTTACTGGTTCTAATGTCATGAATGAATCCAGTAAATTTGCAGTGAGCCCACTTCTCGACATCAGCCTTAAGTAGATATTTTCCAACAAGCGGACTAATATTATGAGTATCATTGAATCTCCTCTCAAATTAGCAACCCTATATTTTTCAGACGATTTTGTAATCAAACTAGTCAAATCATGTATCCTGAAATAGGTTACCATATTATTCAACAAATGGTGTATGCAAATTCCATGTGTAGATTGCAAGTAAAATTTTGCAAGTTCTTTAGTAACAGACAAATTCCTATACACTCCCACGAAAGATCGTTCTCTGAATCAACAACCCCAAAAGCTGTTGAATACAAGTTGGAGTTACCACCCAAAGCTGTAGCAACAAGAAGAACCCCTTTGTATTTGCTTTTCAGAAACGTGCCATCAACAAGAATAACCTTACGCGTGGCTCTATAGAATCCTCTTACCGATTGACCAAAAGAATGAAATAGATATTTGAATCTACCATCAGAATCAGTTTCGTATAGCAAAAGAATGACCAAAAGAATGACCAAAAGAATAACCTTTCTCCAGAATTCCTCTATCAACACTGACTACTTAATCACCCAAATCCCAAGCACATGTGTAAGAGATCTTGCATCTATGCTCAATCTGCATATTTTCCATGGTTTTGGGCTTTCTTTAACACTTTCATACATATGCATAAACAGAATGCCGATTTTTTTTTTCCGGAAAAAGTTGTCCTTCTGACCTTTTTTTCTTTGAAGGAGCACTTGTATATTCAGCCACATAATTGTTATTTTAAAATACGTTAAGCCCTCTAGAAATTCTGTAAGAACACTCCATCTGCATACTCAATCTCTGCAGCATATAAACCACCATTTTTTTGTAGATTGATTGACATCGTAGTCATAGTTATACTTCATTGAACAATAGCCTTTATGAGCTCATTACATTGTTTAATCAAAAGCTTTCCGGTATGTCAATCATTACTTCCCCTGTATTAGGTAGATTAATCTTACCATCACTTATCTGAAGAATCCACTCAGAGAAAGCTTTTATTATTCTGCAACACTTGCATCAAGATCTGCCAATAGGCGCATATTTTCGTTAACTTCAAAACTTTGCAATGATTCCATAGATAAGAAGAACACAGTGATGCCATTGTAATTTCTTCTCTTCCACCCCTACTAATAATAAGCAATACAAGAAGAACCACATATAACATTCAACACTCTATGTATTTTTACTAAATCACTTTTTCGTTAAAATTTTGACAAAATCACTTTCTCTATCTACACACTTAATCTCTGCAGCGTATAAACCACCTTTTTTTTTAGATTGTTTAACATCGTAGTCGAAGTTATACTTCATTGTACAATAGCCTTTACGGGCTCATTGTATTCTTTAATTAAAAGCTCTTCCGGTATATCAATCATTACTTCCCCTGTATTAGGTAGATTAATCTTACCACCACCTATCTGAAGAACCCACTCAGATAAAGCTTTTATTTCTTCTGCAACACTTGCATCAAGATCTGCCAATAGGCGCATATTTTCGTTAACTTCAAAACTTTGCATGATTCCATAGATAAGAAGAACACGGTGATGCCACTGTAATATCTTCTCTTCCACCCATACTAATAACAAAAAATACCAGAAGAACCATATATAACCTTCAACACTATGTATTTGTACTAAATCACTTTTTTTGTTAAAATTTTGACGAAACTACTTTCTCTATTATTTTACACTATGATAGTACCCATGCTGTGCACAGGTTTATTGTTGTTATTTAATTATTAATATGAATTTGTAAAATTTTATTGAGTTCATATTAAAGGTTTATTGATTTGTGATTTATGATATTTAGATATAATATTTTTTTTTGTTTTAAACGATGAAATGTTGCATCTGATATTTATTTATCTATAAGAAGTTTATGATATAAGTTTTTGTATCTTTATTTTCGTATTATTTTTTTGTGAGAAAATATATACAAAGAAGTCATAATTTTCTTGACTAAAATATGTTTAAAATGAAATATGGGTTTATATTATGGTAAGTTACTAAACAATAGTAAAATTGATAACAATTGAACAAAGTAAGCAAATGTAGTTATTTTGAAAAACATATCGAGCCAGATAAATACATGAGTGGTATATGTCAAATTACAAAATTGTCCACATAGTTTTATTTTCTTAGATTTTATTAACAATTCCTATATCGAATATTATATAAAAAACATGAAGATGGAATCGACGATTATATCGATCTAGTAAGAACAAGTTGAAGTTTTAGCAAGATCATGTTTGAAGACAAACACAACCAAAAGTTTTCCGAAGCTTTCTAAGGTCAGTTTATGGTTTTTAATAATTGATAACATTGTATATTGACCACTTTTATAGATTATTTTTAAATGTTTTTCTAATGTTTTTATTTCCTTTAAGTTTTTTTTTTAATTAGTGAGAATGCATGAAAGTGACCTCCGAACCATGGTTTATTGCAAAGGTAACCGCCAATAAGTCTACCTTGCTAGACTAACCTGATTAAGTTGGTTAATGTCCATTGTCCCCAAATGTTTGAAATTTTTACAAAACTGCCATTATTTTTAATTCTTCCTTTAATTTTGTGTAGAAAATAAAAGTTTAGTGATAAAGAAAGAACTAGGTTAAAACAAAAATCATTCGGGTTTCTAAAAAAAAAGTAGCAAGAGGAAGATAAAACTCCATCGCGCGACTGAAGCTTATCCTCAGCGGCAACTGAAGGAGATTACAGCGGCGACTGAAGCAGATTCCGGTAAAAGTATTCTTCCTCGCTTTTTGTTGTACTTTCGCTTTGTTTGTCGATTGTTGAGAATATTTTGGTAGACTTTCTCATATTTAAGTCCTACTAACTCCAAACAAACGACTAGTGTCCTCTTCAGGGCCAACCCACTCCGGACCTCCATACCAGGAAGCCCTAATGTCTGATCCAAACCTGCGTGGTGAAGCGGATGACAAGTATGGACCTGACACAAACTCTGCTTAATGAAAATGATGGGACGACAAGTAGACTTATTTTGTATGTCGACAAAGATAGACTAATTATGTATGTCGAGTTCTAATGACAATAGACTTATATTGTTTTCTACGTCGAACAATATACTTCTTTGTCGGTTGGTTTTATGAATTATTAGTTTAATTATACTTTCAAATGACCATGTTTTTTTGGCATGATGTTGGTCCTTTGAAAGTTTGGTATATTTGTTGTCTAAACCGTAAAATATTTGCATCAAATCAGAGGAGTTCGATAGAACGATTATTACAAGATAGTTAAAAAATGCAGAAGGTCGTACATGTCGGATAGATAGATCATTACAAGAGAGTTCGAAAGAAGTTGTACATAGAAAATTTAGGCTTTGCATGTGAGATGATTATGTCTGCCTTTACCACAGTTAGAGCATTTAGGCATCTGCCTTGGACGTTTGTGGTGGCTATGGTCTGTACACAATGGATCTTCTCAACTGATCTACGAGAAACACCCACCTGTTCTTCCTTAGAAACCAATAACCACTTACCAGAATAACCTGCTCCATGATTAAAGGTGTTTGAAGGTGATCGAAGGTAATAGACCTTACGAGTGGTAGATCACAAGAGAGAAGATGTTGAATGATGAAAAAAATCTTAAGAAAAAAGAAACAAAAGTTACAAATTTTAAGAAGTCTAACAGTCGACGGCAGCAGACCTAATCGAAGAAGATGATACAGTCAGTTATTTCGTAGAATTAAGGATAAGTGTTGGCAAAAAAATCATTTCTCGTTGTTAGAAGTCAAATGTCTACCACCAAATAATGTATAAACCTCCTCCAACAGCTGATCCTGACGAAATACCAAAAACATTTTTAAGTCTACCGTCATTGCAAATAAAAAATATATATACAGTATATTTAACAAAAATTATTAAATCTACTATACTGAAAATTAAAAAGACCACACTATTTTTATCAATAAATCTATCACATTACAAACGATTACAATTGAGTTTATTAATTTTTATGATTAACCTGTCACCATTAGTATATAAATCTATTAAAAAAGTCAAACTTTTCCCATAAGTCAACGGATTATTCATAGGTCAACGGATTATTCATAAGTCAACAGATCATTCATAAGTCTACCGTCAAAGGTAATAAATCTACCAACAAATAATATTTCTACCAACAAATAATATTTCTACCAACAAATAATATTTCTACCAACAAATAATATTTCTACCAACAAATAATATTTCTACCAACAAATGATATTTCTACCATTAAATAATATTTCTACCAACAAATAATAGTTCTACCAACACGTAATATGTCTACTAACAAGTAATATTACTACTAACAAATAATATGTCTACCGTGGCATTAAAGTATGTCTACTAAAATAAGTCTACTAACATTGAATAAATATACCTTCCGTCCAACAAATCTACCGACCAAAATTTGCATTGACCAAACTTAATACGTCTACCATCAAATATCTGTACACTTATATTTTTCCTGCGGTATTTTTTGCTGACATGGCATAGAAAAAGTAATGAAATTTTTCGTTATTAGGTTTTTGTCATCAAAACCGAAAAAAACATAATTGATATACGAGGTTAGTCTAGCATAAACAACGAAAGTGTGGCAAACTATTAATAAACATAGGTTTACAGGTCCCCCAAGTTATCCTCCCTTGTTATTATGGTTTTCAAGTATTTGTAGTCTCAAGACTCTTTTCAGGAAACATAGACAAAACATTTGCAAAATGGATAGAAGACCAGATTTTCAGCTCAGAGTTACACCGTCAGACGTTCACCCTTAAATGAAGACCTTATCACAGTCTGATCCAGTTCAAATTAGGAGACCTTAAAGATGGATCAGCTGCTTTACAGCACACTTGGCTTGCAGACAATCCAACAGTTCAATCAAAAGTTATGCGAAGATCAAGAAGTCTAGTCAAGCAGCCGGCCAGCCATCCTGACCGCGGCCAACACTTGGTTCACCACGTCTAGAGAGCTCCTGACCGCAGGGAATCAATGTCCTACCCAGAAGCGCAATTTCAAGCACATTTGATTTCTGTCTTCAAAGAAATCCTAAGTGGTGACGAAGCATGCCATGAAAACCTATAAATACATGTTTTAAGAACCCTAAACCGTGTGCTTAGAGAGCTTAGATTTTTAAAAATGTTTAAGTTTTAACTCTTAGTGCCTCAGATTTGTTTAGGTTACTTAGGGAGATAAATCTATCTTTTGAACCCTTTTATTTTCTTTTCAATAACGATTTCTTTCCAGCTTCTTCTACAATGTTTTTGCTTTCATTACTTATGTCTGAGTAGTTTACGTGTTGGGTTTGAAGAAATTTTTGATGGGGATCAATATGTTTGATGAGGATTGCATGAGCTATTAAGCCAAATCCTAAAAAAATTTCTTTTAAACTTATCTTTAATTCATGAGAGTAGCATCATAAACTATAATATTTTTTAGGTACTTAGTGTTGCGAGAGTTTTCATTATCTTTCTGATCTAGTTTGAGAAGAAAAATTCTGCCATAGGAGACAAAAGCTACCTATGGGTGAGTTCTGAACGTAACCGAGTCTTGTACAAGCTATTGCGTACACCTGTTACCGAGGCTAGACAAAAGTTACTGGTTAGGGTCATGGGTGGTAGTTGGTTATGATCACAAAAGTGACTTAGTTATACATCCGTGCTCGAGTTCTAAAAGTTTTAGATAGGATATTTTTATGTACTTTTTAGCATTTTTGAATCGATCATACCCCAAAGATATTCCCAAACAACCCAGTGTCTCTTTTATAAGTTTTTACACCGATTTTTCTCAAGCGGTCTTGCTTAGTTTTAGACTGCTGTAAATTTTGAACCACTGGTCAGAACACTGTTAATCCAACTCCAGAAGACAGCTAATGGAGGGCTACAAGGCTGATTCTAAGTGCAAGGCCTTCGTTGCGCTAGTTCTTTGAGGCGCATCATTTTGTTTGTTTTATGATATGTCTATATTTTACATCATTTAGAGTGCATTTTAGAGTCCTCATCATATGTTTTCCCATGTAAATTGAGTCTTTAGGCATGAAAATAGGATTTAGGGCTTGCATTAGGTCCCAAAGAGTTTTGCATGTTTTGAAGTCTTTATCAGGTGCTTTGGAAGTCATTTGGAGCTTAAGAAGAGGAGCAGAGAAGAAAACGGTGAAGAAAAGGGTCAAAGATGGTGAAAACCGCTTGGAGGAATTTCTCGGCCAAATCGCGTACTGGCCGGACAGAAACCTCGGTCAAAAAGTTTACCGATCACTCATTACCGGCCAAAATCCTTACCGATCGACCAAAATCAGCCTGGGTCGAGTATCGGGTGCAAAATACCACGGGTTGAGTTTTTGGCCGAGGCGAGAGAAATTTACGACCAAAAAGCTTACCGCGGTACACAGCCCTCGGTCATTTTCCTTACCGCGGGAAGCTTTTCTCGACCAAAATCTGTCCTTGTCCGCACATTTCAAAGATCAGCAATCCGGGGAACCTTCCGGTCCGAATCAGTTGGCGGGGTCTTCATCAAAGTTGGAGACAATCAAGCAAAGATCCCAGAACGATCGGAATCATCCAATTCGGACCAGTGGAGAGAAAGATACAGCTTCCGGAAGATGCACCAGCATTACGCGCATCCGAGAACCGAACGGCGGAGTCCAAAAATCACGGCGGACGGAGCCTTTCCGGACCGAATTAGCTTGTCCGGTCTTCATTAAAGTTTGAGATCTGTGGAAGAAATTCTCAGGACAGTTGGAATCGCTTAGTTCGGAGCAGTGGTTTGAAAGATAAAGTCTCCGGAGTTCACATCGGTCCAAAAAGCCTGTTTTCCGTTGATTTCAATACGATGCAAAGATGTGAAATCCAGGAAGCCTTCCACTTCCCAAGCTCCGACGGTTTCTTCACCAAAGTTCGAGCTTATTGAGTCATCTTGACTATGGGACTGGTCTCAGAGCATTTGGAGTCGTGTGTTGAAAACTACTGTTTCCGGAAGGCAATATGGTCGAAACGAGCCCAAATGAGTTGCGATACACGCTAAGTATTTTCTCAAGCCTCGGCATCAGAACCTCGATATTGCTCAAGCCAAGGCTCATATCTTGGGAGTATTTTGAACTAGACCTCGGGCTGACGCCTCGGCACGTTGGAATCAAGGCATGCACACGTAAGAAATGAAGCTGGAAACGACTAAGTATTGGACGTGCACCTCGGTGTAATGACCTCGGCGTGCATGCCAGTCTCTGTTCTACCAAACCCCTTGACCACCAAGCACCTCGGCATTTTATGCCGAGGTCCCTTGTCACAAACCCAGAATCAAGAACGGGATGGCTCAAGAACACACACGTGAAGATGGATCAAAGACTAGGGTTCATGCATGTTCTTGGCGTGTTCTTCACGAGATCTTCATTTGGATCCAGACTCACGTGCACTCCTCGACATGAAGACCTCGGCTTCACTCTCCGACACACCGTGGCACTCACCCATCAACCCAAGAAAGCGGTTCAGTACCTGGTTTGTTCCGGGCTGACCCGCGACACTTTCCCTTTGCTATAAATACATTTTAGGACCGAAAACCTAATCATCTTATCCCTTTTTAGCTTTAAGAACTTGCCTCTTTTGTGAAACTGGGTTAATCTAATCCGATATCTCGTTTTTACGTCTGAATCTTGTTCTTTCTTTATTCTCCTTTTATTATCAGCATTAAACTCCTAATCATGACCAGCTACACGTCTTGCAAAGGACTTAGTGAGCTCGTTATGATCAGTGAGTAGTCGTTTAAGCGACTTTAGATAAGTAGATTAGGGTGCTTTCAAGGTGGATTAATGGGTTTAGGTGTCTAGTCTTGCATGTTTCATTCCTTAACCGACGAGATCTCTAGGCTGGATCCAAGCATATCACTTGAGGTTCAGATCTGAGACATATCTCGCATCAAAAGTGTTTGTAGAAATGTCTGAACCACTCGGTTAAGGGTTTAAGAGTTTCATCGCGAGAGTGATAGTTTGTTCTCTTAAATGACATATTTGAACTGAATCTTATTGCTGATTGATTCGTGCTTCTCAAAAGATACTTTGGTATGAAGGAGGATCAGTTTAGATGTTTAATACTTTCATGAGAAGATTAACATGCCTTGAGTTCAAAGTTACATGAAACCGCTTGATAAAATGATTCATTAGCCCATTAGTTTAGCTTGGAAGCACCCGAGTCGATTATCTTGTCTAAAGTCTCTGTCTTTATCATTCATTATAATCATCTGAATCGTTTATTTGTCATTTTCATCTTAGCTTTGTTCAAATCTCATTATTTGCTTTATTTTTATGCTCATTCGCTTGATACTTAGCCTAGTAAAAACCTTTACTATTCTCTCTTGACTTAACGAACAAATGACATAGATAGTGTCTCGTTTACAAGCTTGGATTGACACCCCTTTGTACTACTCTGACAGGGGATTGATAACCCTTATTAAGGCTTGAAAACCTTAGTTATCAATTGGCGCCGTTGCCAACTTGTAGGAGCATTAGTCTCTTGTTTGTTCTTAAGTTCAAGCTTTTCTTTCCTTTGTTTTACTAACTTCTTTCCAAGTTCTTGTTTTGTTTTCAGGTGCATGAATACCAGGTCTCGGAACACAGGATCGCTTTTCCCATACGACGATAACATCGATAGATTAGAAAGGTGAGCTCGCGAGAGAGAACGGCACTTTGACAGACTTGGAATGGCAGAACAACAGCGAATGGAGAAACATGCTCAGGCAGCCGAGCACCAGGCTCAGGCTAATCAAGCGCAGGCAAGGAAGAAATGAACAACAAGCCTATGTTAACCAGCAACAGGCTCAAAGAAACGAACGGCTTGCTCAGCAAAACGAACACCAAGCGAATAGAAATGAGCAACAAGCCCATCATGTTCATCCGCCTCCGCCACAAGTTCAGAGACAACATCCTCCAATCTGTGTTGGAGAGAATGACCGAGCTAATGCGCACCAATACCGAGCTGGGATTCAAGCTCCACCAGTCCAAAACAACAACTTTGAAGTTAAAGCTTCCCTGCTCAATATGGTGCAAAACTCAAAGTTCCACGGACTGGCTGGAGAAGACCCTCTCGAGCATCTAGATCAATTTGATCGGGTTTGCGACTTATACAAGATAAATGACGTCTCCGAAGATAGCTTCAAGCTACGCTTGTTCCCTTTCAGCCTCGGTGATAAAGCACACCAGTGGGAAAAGAATATACCGAGGGGTTCTATACAAACCTGGGAGCAGTGTAAACTTGCGTTCTTATCAAAGTTCTTTTCCACATCACGCACGGCTAAACTCAGGAATCAGATCTCAAGTTTTACGCAGCACAGCAACGAGAGCTTTAGTGAAGCTTGGGAACGGTTCAGGAGCTACACTAACCAATGCACACACCACGGCTTCTCATAGGCATCCCTCTTGAGTACTTTATACCGAGGTGCACTCCCCAAGATCAGAAACCAACTCGATACAGCCTCAAATGGAAATTTTCTTGGGAAAGAGATCAATGCGGCAATGGAACTAGTCGAGAACCTAGCCATGTCCAATGACACATATGGAGAGGACTTTTATAGATCAAACCGTACAGAGGGATCTAGTGATGAACAGCGTATGAAAAAAGATATAAGAGAGCATCAGAGCAAGCTTGACAAGGTTTTGATGGCGACTCAAAAGCTAATACACTTTGTAGGCGAGTTTGATGAGCAAGGGCCAAGTTTTGACAATGTTAATGAAGATGGTCTAACACAAGAAGAGCTGAATTACATAGGGAATCAGCAGAGGTATCAGCGGTTTAACAACTACAACAGTAACCCAAACCTCTCATACAGAAACCCGAATGTAGCTAACCCTCAAGACCAAGTGTACCCTGCTCAACAACAACAACAAAGCTATGCTCAAAAGGCTCCTTTTCAGAATACCTTCCAGCCCAAGCAACAGTTCAGTGGGCAACAGCACGGCTACACTCAGCAGAATCAAGCGGCTCAGGGTAACAACTTCTCCAGCCAACCGCAGCAACACAAGTTTCCACCAGGGTTCAATCCGCAGCCGATGGGTAATCAGCAACAGATTCAGGGACTGGGTCAGAATCAGATGGGGAACGACGTCTGTGGTATATTACAGCAACTGCTACAGGGCCAGCAAAGGGTTGAGAGCCAGCACGCGACAATGCAGCAAGATATCAGGGAGCTTAAGCAAAACCAGGCATCTACATCATCAAGAGGCCCGGCTCTACCAGGTAAACCGGAGCCGAACCCTAAAGAGTTTGTGAACGCCATCACATTGAGGAGTGGTAAGGAATTACAAACTCCAACGCCTAAAACAAAGCTCATTGAGGCCAATGAGAAACTAGAGGGGGAGGCAGCCTCAGATGATGCGCATAAAGAAAAGGTCTTAGAGAAGGAACCGATCAATGACAAAGGAAAAGAGGTGGAAAAGACAACCGAGCTTGAAAAGCCCTATGTTCCACCACCACCTTATCAACCCAAGATACCGTTCCCAGGGCGTTTCAAAAAGAAAATCCTAGACAAAGCCAATGCGGTCTTTGAGAAACACTTGGAGAACACGCAACTCACCTTACCCATTATAGATGCTTTCTTAGCTATACCCCAGCTTGGGAAGTTTCTAAAGGACGCGATCCTCAACAAGACAAAGGAGCTCCAGGGTATGGTGATACTGAGTCATGAGTGCAGCGCAATAATACAAAGGAGATCTGTACCAGGGAAGCTATCCGATCCGGGCAGCTTTACTTTGCTGTGTGCCTTAGGTCACCTGAAGTTCTCAAACTGTTTATGCGACCTTGGAGCTTCTGTGAGCTTAATGCCTTACACGGTGGCCAAGAGATCGGGATACAAAAGCTACAAGCCGGCCAAGATCTCTCTTGTATTAGCTGATAGATCGGTTAGATTACCGGTGGGGTTGCTTGAGGATCTACCTTTAAGGATCGGTGAGATAGAAATCCCCACGGACTTCATAGTTCTTGAGATGGACGAGGAACCATTAGACCCTATCATCTTGGGCCGACCGTTCTTAGCAACCGCAGGAGCCATAATAGATGTGAGAGGAGGAATGATTGAACTACACATCGGTTCCGAGACTATGAAGTTCAACGTGAAAGAGATGATGAAGAAACCGACCATTGGAGGTCAGGTTTTCTATGTGGAAGTGATGGAGGAGCTAGCTGATGAGCTCCTAGAAGAGTTAAACGCAGAAGACCCATTGCAAGTGGTCTTGACACGTGAACAAAGCGAGCACGGGTACTTGAACGAGGAAAGCGAGGTGTACAAGCGTCTTTTGGACCAACCGAGGGAACTTGGAGCTGAGACGAGGTTTTTGGAGCTCAGGAAGAGTGGCCTCGACATCTTAGACAGCGAGGGATCCACGGAAGCAGAAGAGACACCTCGGGATATCCTGGCCGTGACAACTCATACCGAGGCCGATGGTAAACCGCGCGAGAATGAAGCAAAGGCCGAGGAAGCTGTTCCAGGCCAATGCAGCTTTGACGCCGATTGGAATGAGGCAGACGCACCCCCTGTTGAGCTAAAGCCTCTACCAACAGGGCTCAGGTATGCGTTCTTAGGTCTGAACTCTACTTTTCCTGTGATCATAAACGATAGCTGGCTTGAACATGAAGAACGTGCATTGCTTAATGAAATAAGGAAATTCAGGAGAGCTATAGGGTATTCCTTGGCTGACATTAGAGGAATCTCTCCTGATATATGCACCCACAGGATCCACCTGGAGGACCAAGCCATGTCATCTATTGAGCACCAACGTCGCCTTAACCCGAACCTCAAAGAGGTGGTTAAGAAGGAGATACTAAAGCTCCTTGAGGCAGGGATAATATATCCAATCTCTGACTCTCGGTGGGTATCTCCTGTACATGTTGTGCCCAAGAAAGGTGGGATCACGGTGGTGAAAAATGATAAGGATGAACTCATATCCCAAAGAACTATAACCGGCCATCGCATGTGCATTGACTATAGGAAATTGAATTCTGCTTCAAGAAAAGATCATTTTCCTTTACCATTCATTGATCAAATGCTTGAACGGTTAGCTAATCATCCTTATTTTTGTTTTCTCGATGGATACTCGGGGTTCTTTCAAATACCTATAGACCCCCGAGATCAAGAGAAAACCACATTCACCTGCCCTTACGGCACTTATGGTTATAGAAGAATGCCATTCGGTTTGTGCAATGCACCGGCCACTTTTCAAAGATGTATGATGCACATTTTCTCTGATCTAATTGAAGAGAAAGTTGAGGTGTTTATGGATGACTTCTCCGTATACGGCTCCTCTTTCTCCGAATGTCTTGCTAATCTTTCTCAGGTTCTCAAACGATGTGAGGAGCATAGGCTTGTCTTGAACTGGGAGAAGTGTCATTTCATGGTCCAAGAAGGCATTGTCTTGGGACACAAGGTATCAGAGAAAGGCATCGAGGTGGATAAGGCCAAGATCAAGGTGATGGTGAACTTACAAGCCCCGAATTCTGTGAAAGGAATAAGAAGCTTCCTTGGCCACGCTGGGTTCTATAGACGGTTCATCAAGGATTTCTCCAAGATAGCCAGGCCCTTAACCTGGTTATTATGCAAAGAAGTGGATTTCAACTTTGATGAAGAATGTGAGGAAGCGTTCAAGAGGATCAAGGAGGCTTTGATCAGTGCACCGATTGTACAAGCCCCTGATTGGTCTTTACCATTTGAAGTGATGACCGATGCATCTGATTATGCCGTGGGAGCTGTCTTGGGGCAGAAGAAAGATAAGAAGCTCCACGTGATTTACTATGCCAGCCGCACCTTAGACTCGGCTCAAGAAAAGTATGCCACCACCGAGAAGGAAATGCTTGCCATTGTGTTTGCATTTGACAAATTCAGGAGTTATCTAGTGGGATCAAAGGTCACGGTTTACACAGATCACGCGGCCTTGAGGTACCTGATGTCTAAGAAGGACGCTAAGCCGAGGCTTTTAAGATGGGTCTTATTGCTCCAAGAGTTTGATATGGAGATACTTGACAAGAAAGGCATTGAAAACGGAGCCGCAGATCACCTCTCCAGGTTGAGAATTGAAGAACAGGTCCCGATTGATGATACACTACCGGAGGAGACCCTTATGCTAGTCAGGTCTTACCTAGAAGTGGAGGAAGCCAACACGATCAAAGAAAGAAGCCTTCCATGGTTCACGGATCTTGTGAACTACTTGTCTTGCGGTTTAGAGCCACCGGATCTTGATACTTATCAGAGGAAAAGTTCTTTAGAGATGTGATGAGGTATTATTGGGATGAGCCGTACCTTTACGTGCTTAACAAGGATCATCTCTATAGGCGATGCTTGGCCGAAGAAGAGATCCATCCGGTGCTACAAGAATGCCATGGCTCATCGTATGGTGATCATTTAGGTGCGTTCAAGACAGTTGCCAAGGTTCTACAGAGCGGTTTCTGGTGGCCGACCATGTTCAAAGACGCCCAAGAAGTGGTCTCGAGGTGTGAAGCTTGTCAAAGGCACGGAAACATATCCAAAAGGAATGAAATGCCCCAAAACCCAATCTTTGAAGTGGAGGTCTTCGACTGTTGGGGCATTGACTTCATGGGCCCCTTTGTAAACTCATATGGGAATCAATATATCCTTGTGGCAGTGGATTATGTGAGTAAATGGGTTGAAGCGGTTGCATCTCCGAATTCAAAAGTGGTGGTAAAACTCTTCAAGAGTATCATCTTCCCACGGTTTGGAGTACCAAGAGTAGTCATCAGTGATGGGGGAAGCCATTTCATCAACAAGACCCTTGAGAGTCTTTTGAAGAAGCACGGAGTAAAGCACAAGGTGGCCACCCCTTATCATCCGCAAACCAGCGGCCAAGTGGAGGTTTCCAACCGTCAGATAAAGGCCATTTTGGAAAGGACCGTGAACTCATCCAGGAAGGATTGGAGCAAGAAACTTGACGATGCTCTGTGGGCTTACAGAACCGCCTACAAGACCCCCATTGGGACTTCACCATTTAACTTGCTCTATGGGAAAAGCTGTCATCTACCGGTTGAGTTAGAATACAAGGCCTTGTGGGCAGTGAAACTTCTGAACTTCGACATCAAGACCGCACAAGAGAAAAGAGTTCTACAGCTTCATGAGCATGAGGAAATCCGGTTAGATGCTTTTGAGAGATCTAAAATCTACAAAGAAAGAACCAAGGCGCTCCATGACAAGAAGATACACAAGAGAGAGTTCAAAGAAGGGGACCAAGTTCTGTTGTTTAACTCAAGACTTAAGCTGTTCCCTGGGAAGCTGAGGTCTAGGTGGTCCGGTCCATTCACGATTCTTGAAGTAAGACCCTATGGAGCCGTGGTTTTGAAAGGAAAAGATGGACAAGGTTTTGTGGTAAATGGCCAGAGGGTAAAGCATTACTTGGCATCAGAAACAAGGGAGGGAGCTACCTCAGTTCCTCTACTTGAACCGGAATCAGCCTGAAAAGGTATGAAAAGTCAAACTTAGCGACGTTAAACAAAGTGCTCTTGGGAGACACCCCAAGCTTACCCATGTACATATTTCGTTTTTCATCTTCTTTTTCTTTTTATTTGAAGCTTTTTGAAGGGTTTGTTAAGTGTTTCAGGAGTTAGACAGTGAACCTTGAGAGTGAAAGTGAGGGACAGCTTGAAAGAGACACGACCTGATGAATTAAGTCGAAGAGCATACATAGCCTCGGTATCGACCCTCGGTATATTCATACCATGGTCATCTTTTACCGAGTGAAAGCCTGAGAACCTCAGCTTGATCCCTCGACTTAATTTCATCATGGTCGTGTCTGAGAAGTCCTGTGGTAAAATAACTAAGTGTGGGGGAGGCTCACGGTGTAAACACCTCGGTATAAATATACCGAGGGGCGATGTTCACTCAAAACGGTCAAAAACCTTGATTCAAGGCCGCGACCAGTTTACACCAAGGCCAGCCTGTTTAAACCCCCAAGATTCACGTGTTCTTTGCTAAAAACAAGTGACCTCGGCATGATGCCCTCGTGGTGGAGCATGACGAGGTACTCGGTTTCAAGAAATGATCAAAAGCAAGAACACATGAAATACTTAGAACGATGTAGAGGTTTTGCGAGGTCCAAAGAAAAGACGCAAAAGCTATGGGGATTTACACGTTGGCACGGGATGAAACCACTCGGCTTGGTGCCCTCGGGGTGGAACAAGTCGAGGCAGCTCAGAGAAACACGTCATCCCCGTACCGCGTCCATTTGAAGGGTTGCGCGGCATTTTGAATTTGAACACCCGGTCAAAGTGGTTTTTGGCGCGGTCAATGGCTGGAGCTGGAGCAGAAGGGGGGACCAGTCCCACAACAGTCCAAATGCCAGCTGGAAAGCGCGCTCCAGCCCATACCGACCTTCATACTTAGCCAAACGCAGAGTTTGCTCTCTTGACTCTTTTCTCTGCATTTCACGAACACAACTCACTCATTTCTCGTTCATTTTGCGTGATTCCAAGCGTTCTAGACTCGTTAGGGTGTTGTCTACTCTGCATAAGCATCTCATTCAGCTTAAATCTTGGATTCCCAAAGGTATTTGCATCTTAAAGAACTCATCTTTTTCCTTCATTCTTTGCGAGCTTAAATGTTTGTAAAATATGGAATCGATTCTTTTAGAGTATATCAGCCTTTGGGAACAATTTTATAAATTCCACCATGGTAGACAACACACGAAAAACCAGTCTTTGTGATAGATAAGAGTTTTTAGGTCTCAGGGCTATCAATCCCCTTGTCAAAGTAGTACTAAGAGGTGTCAATCCAGACTTGTCAACGAGACACTAGTCTATGTTGTTTGTTTATTTAAGTCAAGATAAAAAGGTGAAGGTTTTTCTAAGCTAAATAACAACGATTAAGCATGTGAGTAAAGTAAATGATGAGAATCAAACAAAGCAAAGATGCAAATGATAACTAAGCGATTCAGATGATGATAATATGTAATAAAGCAAGAGACTTTAGACGAGATACTTGACTCGGGTGCTTCCAAGTTCAACTAGTGGGTTAATGAATCAAAACATCAAGCGGTTTCATTTAACTTTGAACTCAAGGCATGTTAATCTTCTCATGAAAGTATTAAGCATCTAAATTGATCCTCCTTCATACCAAAAATGTCTTTTGAGAAGCATCGAATCAATCAGCAATAAGAATCAGTTCAAAAATGTCATTTAAGAGAACAAACTATCACTCTCGCGATGAAAGACGCTTAAACCCTTAACCGAGTGGTTCAGACATTTCTACAAACACTTTTGATGCGAGATATGTCTCGGATCTGAACCTCAAGTGATGTGCTTGGATCCAGCCTAGAGATCTCGTCGGTTAAAGAATGAAACATGCAAGACTAGACACCTAAACCCACTAATCTACCTTGAAAGCACCCTAATCTACTCATCTAAAGCCACTTAAACGACTACTCACTAATCATAACGAGCTCACTAAGTCCTTTGCAAGACGTGTAGCTGGTCATGATGAGGAGTTCAATGTTAGATGATAAAAGAAATAAAGAAAGAACAAGATTTCTCATGAAACAACAAGATATCGGATTCAAATCATCAAGTTTCACTAAAAAGGCAAGTTCTTCAAACTAAAAACAGGTAAGAGATAAGATCCTTAGGTTTTTAGTCTCAAAATGTATATATAGCAAAGGTAAAGTGTCGCGGGTCAGCCCGGAACAAACCGGGTACTGATCCGCGTTCTTGGGTTGATGGGTGAGTGCCACGGTGTGTCGGAGAGTGAAGCCGAGGTCTTCATGTCGAGGAGTGCACGTGAGTCCAGATCCAAATGAAGATCTCGTGAAGAACACGTCAAGAACATGCATGAACCCTAGTCTTTGATCCATCTTCACGTGTGTGTTCTTGGGCAGCTTTGTTCTTGATTCTGGGTTCGTGACAATGGACCTCGGCATAGTCGAGGGGTTTGAGCGAACAGGGTCCGGCATGCATGCCGAGGTCGCTACACCGAGGTGCACGTTCAACACTTAGTCGTTTCCAGTTTCATTTCTTACGTGTGCATGCCTTGATTCCAACGTGCCGAGGCGTCAGCACGAGGCCTACTCCCAAAATACGAGCCTTGACTTGGCCGATGTCGAGGTAACGATGCCGAGCCCCGAGAAAACACTTAGCGCGTATCGCAACATATTTGGGTTCGTATCGACTGTGTCACCTTCCGGAAACAGTAACTTTCAACCCACGACTCCAAATGCTCTGAGACCAGTTCCATAGTCAAGATGACTCAATAAGCTCGAACTTTGGTGAAGAGACCGTCGGAGCTTGGGAAGCGGAGGGCTTCCTGGATTTCACATCTTTGAACCGCATTGGAATCACCAGAAAATAAGCTTTTTAGACCGATGTGAACTCCGGAGACTTTATCTCTCAAACCACTGCTCCGAATTGAGCGATCCCAACTGTTCTGAAAAGGTCTTTCATAGATCTCAAACTTTGATGAAGACCGGGCAAGCTGGTTTGGTCCGGAAAGGCTCCGTCCGCCGTGATCTTTGTGCTCCGCCGTTCGGTTCTCGGATGCGCGTAATGTTGGTGCATCTTCCGGAAGCTGTATCTTTCTCCCCACGGGTCCGAATTGGATGATTCCAACTGTTCTGGGATCTTTGTTTGATTATCTCCAACTTTGCTGAAGACCCCGTCAACTGGTTCGGACCGGAAGGTTCCCCGGATTGCTAATCTTTGAAACGCGCAGACAAGGACAATTTTTGGTCGAGATTAGCTTCCCGCGGTAAGGAAAATGGCCGAGGGCTGTGTACCGCGGTAAGCTTTTTGGTCGTAAAAATTCCTTCGCCTCGGCCAAAAACTCAACCCGTGGTATTTGCACCTGATCTTCGACCCAGGCTGACTTTGGTCGATCGGTACGGGTTTTGGTCGGTGCTGAGCGATCGGTAAGCTTTTTGGTCGAGGTTGAACGATCGGTAAGGGTTTTGGCCGGTAATGAGCGATTGGTAAGGATTTTGACCGAGGTTTCTGTCCGTCCGGTACGTGATTTGGCCGAGAATGAGCGATCGGTAAGGATTTTGACCGAGGTTTCTGTCCGTCCGGTACGCGATTTGGCCGAGAAATTCCTCCAAGCGGTTTTCACCATTTTTGACCCTTTTCTTCATCGTTTTCTCCTCTGCTCCTCTTCTTAAGCTCCAAACGACTCCCAAAGCACCTGATAAAGACTTCAAAACATGCAAAACTCTTTGGGACCTAATGCAAGCCCTAAATCCTATTTTCATGCCTAAAGACACAATTTACATGGGAAAACACATGATGAGGACTCTAAAATGCTCTCTAAATGATGTAAAATATAGACATATCAACTCCCCCACACTTGTCCTTTGCTTGTCCTCAAGCGAAGAGAACAAATGAGAGAAAGAGGTTGTAATGCAGATGGAGCTCATATTTCCTTTTTAGAGAGAAGTGATCACAAAGAGAACTTGGATTCATGCTCAAATATGCAATGCAAAGCCATACTCAGATATTTTACAACTAAAGCACAGAATCTCCACAAGTCATTATCACATTCAACTCTTTCACATTCATTAAGCTCGTAACCGGTGAATCAAATGATGCAATGTTCAAATAGGCTGGCTTGGCTAGGGTAAGGTCATGAGATAAAAATGATCTCATCAATATTCAAGCGGGTGCAATGCAACAATGGGATCACTCAATGAACGACCAAACTTTGGCAGAATGCTAAAGGTAAAAAGCAACCGATGCATACAAGGGCAAGATTCATCACACCCCACACTCCACTCAAAGCTTTTCTCACTTGCTCACCCTCTCAAGATCCTCACTCTCTCAACCGCTTTCTTTTTCACTAGGGGACTCACTTTTGTTTTGATTTTCAAGCCTTTGGTGTTTACTTATTCAAACAGCTCTTTTCTTTTACAGCGATTAGCCTCTTTTCTTTTCTTTTTTAGAACACTTGAGCCTTTTTGGCTTCTTTTCATTTCAGAGACTATACTTTTCTTTTTAGAACAACAGAGCTCTTCTTTTCAAATTCAAGACTCGATTCTTTTTCTTTCATTCCCCTAGCTATTCCCACTTTCTCTTTTTCTCTCAGCTCACCTTTTTCCACTCACCAATAGATCTTTTCCCCCACACTTATTTCTCGCCAATACTCTCAGTTCCTTGATGTTGGAACGTAGCACTCAATGAGACATGCCCTTGTCGCTCTAAACCTAACACTTTCTGCTAAGTTCAGTCCAAGGTGGCCTTACAATTCACACACAAACATTGGCTCGAAAAGAAAGTTGGGTTCAAGGTGAGGGAACTGATCCATGATGCGGATTCAGCTACTTGAGCAAAGGAAAAGAGGGTGGTGAAAACAATGATTCTAGCTCAAGTATGTATATCGGTATCCACAAGCCAATTCAAGCAATGCATCAAAAGATATTTACAATTCAAGTTCAGGGTTATCACTTAACTAGAGTTGAGTGTAATTTAGACTTGCTTCTCAGATTCAAATCGTTTCAAGCTTTACAAGCACAGAATGAGTTTCACAAGCATATTTAGTTCAAGTTCTCAAGTGATTTACTCTCTAGGAAAAAATCTATCATTGCTCCTTGCACTGATGCAATCTTAAATGATGCAACTAGACTCGATCTTAGAATGCGAGATGCAACTAGAATGTTGATGATGCGGTTATACCATATGTACAAAGCTAAATGAGACTCAAGAATGCAAAAGTCAAATAAGAACAAAGAAAACAAGATCAGAAAACACAAAGCTCCTCCCCCACAATTGAACAACACAGTCCCGTGTGTTATAAAAGCGTGTGAGAGAAGTAAAAAGACAAACTAAACGAATGCAGGATGATATAGACAAGATGCATATGTACAAGAGTTTGAAGTCGATACCTTAGTCGGAGAGGTCTGATCCCAAGTAGTACGAGGGATTTGATGTTGAGCAGGAGGGTGTGGATTGACGTGGTGGGCTGCTTTCCGAGGGTTCAGGTAAGAATGCCAAGGCAGGGTCGATCCAATCTTCTTTGCCAGGTGGAAACTCCGGGTTCCTTGCGTTTGAGCTTTCCCCAACCTCCTCCTGTGTAACTGGTGCGGTTGAGGTCCCCGAGTTCTTGTCCGGAGAAGATGGCCGTGTGAGCTGCTTGACCTTCTTCTTCAGGTGTCTTACACAGTCCACCAAGGCATGAATGGTCTTGTCTTGCCACTTACACCACTTTTGGAGAGTGTTCACTCGCAAATACAGCTTCTTGGTGTGGTATTCAGGCTCACCCCACACGTATGGATCAAAGTGATATCGGCTTGCTCCCATCCTTCTCTCAGCGTGCCGTTCTTCTTCATTCTCAACTCCGGCCGGGCTGTTCTCGTTCTGAGGCTTGTTGGGTATGGCTTTGGTGCACTTGCGCATTGGTGGGCCGAGAGATGGGTTGTACAACTGATCTTTGAGGACATAGAAGGAGATGTTACACTGCTTATCAAGCATGGTGAGGCCTCTGTTAGGCAGTAGAACTTGTGTACCGTCCCTGTGCATCAGCGTGAAGTTGTAAACCCATCTATCCCCTGACTTGCCTCCAAAGAAACCACTTTTACTTAGGTATTGCTCATTAATGAGACTCGGCTTCGATGGTGAATCAGGGAGTATGAACCCTTGAGCTCTCAAGATTTTAGTGACAATCCAACCGTTCTGAAGCCTCCTTGCTCCCTTCTTCTTTCGGTCACACCACACATTGTGTCTATAGGTGAGCATTTGGATCGCAAAGAACGCTCCTAAAGACGGTACATGCATTGGCCCTTGGAACTCCTTTTTGTTCTTCATTTGAGTGATGAGCGGCTTAAGTCCAAGTCCCAACAGTTCAAGCTCTGCCGTGTGAATGACACCAGGGTTGTATGTAGAGAAGAACGTAGAGGCCAGGACCCGGTTGGTGTATCTGATCGAAGGGTTCCTGATGCAGCTTGTCTTGGTCTTGCCTCCCAAGTAAGGCCCAAAAGATATTGTTTCCCACAACGCGGCCAACTCATCACGAGGGTACACAAACTTGTCAAGCGAGCTTCCATTCCTTTCAAATCCAAATATCTCATCAAGCTCCTTGAAACTGACCTTGTAGTGCACGCCTTCTATGTCAAACTCAATGTGTCCGAACCCTTTGCCATGTAGACGCTTGGGATCTCTCTTGGGGTAGATGACAACCTCCAAAGTGGCAAGAAACTGTTGTGTGATCCCCTCGTAAGCAACATCACTCATCATGAAGAACTCGGCCAAGCCCATGTTTTGAAAGATGAGTGTAACATCATCGAGTATCTCAAGCTTCCTCAACAGCTCCATATCAGGGAACCGACCTTGAGCTACTCTTATAGAGTTAAAGTGGTCCAAGTACTCCTCAGTAGTCGGGAAATGTTCCTCCTCGGGCTCGGGCTTTGGTTCCTTCTTGGCCTTGTTGCCACAATCGGGTTCATGAGGGACTATGGCTCTCAGCTCGTCCCCATCGTTCTCAGTGGCTGCCTGCTCCCCATTCCTTTTTGGTTCAAGGGTTGGAACCAGAGTGAGCTCGGCGTTCCTTGCTCGCTTGGCGGCTGGCTCACCATCGGATCTCACGGAGGGTTTCTTGCTTGTTCCACCATTGCGTGCCACGGCCACGGCTTTCCCTTTTGTACTCCTCCTCTGGACCTCGTTTTTGTTCGTCTCATGAGTGGGAACAGCTCGGTCGCCGGTCATCTGCAAGGCAGATCCTCAAAAAGACCGTTAGAATCATGTACATCAACAAGCATATGTCTCTTAAGATAGCAAGAACAGAGCTTTTTCTCTAACAAGACCGGGGTTATAGCTTTTTCCAAACATCAAAGGAAGTAAGAACAAGCCAGAACAAGCAAAGAAAGACACGATATCTAAACAGTTCAGCTCAACATCTCAAAGCATCATTAAGACGAGATTCCAAGCGCATTTTCTCAAGAATTTTAAAAATTCAAGAACAAGTGACTTTCAGAGCAAAGACCGGTTTTTCTTATGTTATCTATCGTAATGGAATTTTTAAAATTGTTCCCAAAGGCCGACATGTTCTAAAAGAATCGATTCCACATTTCACAAACAATAAAGCTCGCAAAGAATGAAGGAAAAAGATGAGTTCTTTAAGATGCAAATACCTTTGGGAATCCAAGATTCAAGCTTAGTGGAATGCTTATGATGAATATACAACAGCTTAACGAGTTTAGAACGCTTGGAATCACAAGAAATGGATGAGAAATGAGAGAGATGTGCTCGTGAAATGCAGAGAAAAGAGAGAAGAAGGCGAACTCTCGGTTTTGGCTCGGGATGGAGGCTGGTATGGGCGGTGTCGCGCTTTCCAGCTGGCGTTTGGACTGTAGTGGGACTGGTCCCCCCTTCTCCTCCAGCTGCGACCGTTGACCCACGCCAAAACAGCTTTGACCGGTCGTTTAAATTCAAATTACCGCGCAAAGCTTCCAAATGGCGCGACTTGGGAATGACGTGAGCCGTACGGACTAGAGTGGTTTTTCTCGTGTTTTCTTGAGCGGCCTCGACTTGTTCTACCCCGAGGGCACCAAGCCGAGTGGGCTAAGCTCAAGTTGACAAGAATTTCCCCGCGGTCTTCAAATCTTTTCCTTAGTCCGCGCAAACCTTCTTCTTTGACTCAAGTGTCCCAAGTGTTTATGTTTTTGATCATTCTTGAAACTGGGCACCTCGGTATGCTCACCACGAGGGTATCATGCCGAGGTCACTCGTTTTAACAAAGAATCACTTGGTGCAGGGGGTTTAAACGGTCCGGCCCTGGTGTAGACTGGTCGCGGTTTCGGATCGAGATTTTAGACTGTTTTAAGTGAACTTTGCCCCTCGGTATAGTTATACCGAGGTGTTTACACCGTGGCCTTCCCCCACACTTAGTCATTTCACTATGACTCTTCTCGGACACGGCTATGATGAAATCGAGTCGAGGAGTCTAGCCGAGGTTCTCAGGCTTTACTCGGTAAAAGGTGACCGCGGTATGTATATACCAAGGGTCGATACCAAGGCTATGTACACTCTAGGACTTAATTCATCAGGCCGTGTCATTTTCAAGCTCTTTCTTACTCTCATCATCAAGATTCACCATCTAACTCCTGAAACACTTAACAAACCCTTCAAAAAGCTTCAACTAAAAAGAAAAAGAGGATGAAAAGCGAAATATGTACAAGGATAAGCTTGGGGTGTCTCCCAAGAGCACTTTGTTTAACGTCACTAAGTTTGACTTTTCATACCTTTTCAGGCTGATTCTGGTTCAAGAAGAGGAACTGAGGTAGCTCCCTCTCTTGTTTCTGATGCCAGGTAGTGCTTTACCCTCTGACCGTTTACCACAAAGCCTTGTCCATATTTTCCTTTCAAAACAACCGCTCCATAAGGCCTTACTTCAAGAATTTTGAATGGACCGGACCATCTGGATCTCAACTTCCCAGGGAATAGCTTGAGTTTCGAGTTAAACAGCAGAACTTGGTCTCCTTCTTCGAACTCTCTCTTGTGTATCTTCTTGTCATGAAGCGCCTTGGTCCTTTCCTTGTAGATCTTAGAGCTCTCAAAAGCATCTAACCTGATTTCCTCAAGCTCATGAAGCTGTAAAACCCTCTTCTCTTGTGCAGTCTTGATGTCAAAGTTCAGAAGTTTCACTGCCCACAATGCTTTATATTCCAACTCAACCGGTAGATGACAGCTTTTCCCATAGAGCAAGTTAAACGGTGAGGTTCCGATTGGGGTCTTGTACGCGGTTCTGTAAGCCCACAAAGCATCATCAAGTTTCTTGCTCCAATCCTTCCTAGATGAGCTCACGGTTCTTTCTAAAATAGCCTTTATCTGTCGGTTAGAGACTTCCACTTGACCACTAGTCTGCGGATGATAAGGTGTGGCAACCTTGTGCTTTACCCCATGCTTCCTTAAAAGACTCTCAAGAGTCTTATTGATAAAATGGCTTCCCCCATCACTGATTACTACTCTTGGAACTCCAAACCGTGGGAAAATGATAGTTTTGAAAAGCTTTACCACCACTTTTGAATCGTTGGTTGGGGATGCAACAGCCTCGACCCACTTACTCACATAGTCCACCGCGACAAGGATGTACTGGTTTCCGTATGAACTCACAAAGGGACCCATGAAGTCAATGCCCCAACAGTCGAAGACCTCGACCTCAAAGATTGGGTTTTGGGGCATCTCGTTCCTCTTGGATATGTTACCGTGCCTTTGACAAGCCTCGCATCTCGATACCACATCTTGAGCGTCCTTGAACATAGTCGGCCACCAGAAGCCGCTTTGCAAAACCTTGGCAACCGTCTTGAATGCACCTAAGTGACCACCGTACGCTGAACCGTGGCATTCTTGTAGCACCGGATGGATCTCTTCTTCGGCCAAGCATCGCCTATAGAGATGATCTTTGTTAAGCACGTAAAGATACGGCTCATCCCAATGATATCTCATCACATCTCTAAAGAACTTTTTCCTCTGATAGGCATCAAGGTCCGGTGGCTCTAAACCGCAAGACAGGTAGTTCACAAAATCCGCGAACCATGGGAGGCTTCTTTCCTTGATCGTGTTGGCCTCTTCCACCTCTAAGTAAGACTGTACCAGCATGAGATGTTCCTCAGGTAAAGCATCGTCTATGGGGACCTTTTCTTCAATCCTCAGCCTTGAGAGATGATCTGCGGCCCCGTTTTCAATGCCCTTCTTGTCAAGTATTTCCATGTCGAATTCTTGGAGCAATAGGACCCATCTCAAAACTCTCGGCTTAGCGTCCTTCTTAGACATCAAGTACCTCAAGGCCGCGTGATCTGTGTAAACCGTGACCTTTGATCCCACTAGATAACTCCTGAATTTGTCAAATGCAAACACAATGGCAAGCATTTCCTTCTCGGTGGTTGCATACTTTTCTTGAGCTGAGTCCAAGGTGCGGCTGGCATAGTAAATCACATGGAGTTTCTTATCTTTCTTCTGCCCCAAGACAGCTCCCACGGTATAGTCAGATGCATCGGTCATCACTTCGAATGGTAAAGACCAATCGGGAGCTTGTACAATTGGTGCACTGATCAAAGCCTCCTTGATCCTCTTAAACGCTTCCTCACACTCTTCATCAAAGATAAACTCCACCTCTTTGCAGAATAGCCTAGTTAAAGGCCTAGCTATCTTGGAGAAATCCTTAATGAACCGCCTATAGAACCCAGCGTGCCCAAGAAAGCTTCTTATCCCTTTTACAGAATTCGGAGCTTGTAGGTTCACCATCACCTCGATTTTGGCCTTGTCCACTTCTATTCCCTTCTCTGATACCTTGTGCCCCAAGACAATGCCTTCTTGTACCATGAAATGACACTTCTCCCAGTTCAATACAAGCCTATGCTCCTCACATCTCTTTAGAACCTGAGAAAGATTAGCAAGACATTTGGAGAAAGAGGAGCCGTATACGGAGAAATCATCCATAAACACCTCGACTTTCTCTTCAATTAGATCAGAGAAAATGTGCATCATACATCTTTGAAAAGTGGCCGGTGCATTACACAAACCGAAAGGCATTCTCCTATAAGCATAAGTGCCATAAGGGCAAGTGAATGTCGTTTTCTCTTGGTCTCTTGGATCTATTGGTATTTGGAAGAATCCAGAGTATCCATCGAGAAAACAGAAATAAGGATGATTGGCTAACCGTTCAAGCATTTGATCAATGAATGGTAAAGGGAAATGATCCTTTCTTGATGCAGAATTCAATTTCCTATAGTCAATGCACATGCGATGGCCGGTTATAGTTCTTTGGGCTATGAGTTCATCCTTATCATTTTTTACCACCGTGATACCACCTTTCTTAGGCACAACGTGCACAGGAGATACCCACCGAGAGTCAGAGATTGGATATATGATCCCTGCCTCAAGGAGCTTTAGTATATCCTTCTTAACCACCTCTTTGAGGTTCGGGTTAAGGCGACGTTGGTGCTCAATAGAGGACATGGCTTGGTCCTCCAGGTGGATCCGATGAGTGCATATATCAGGTGAGATTCCTCTTATGTCGGCCAAGGAGTACCCTATTGCTCTCCTGAATTTCTTGATTTCATTAAGCAATGCACATTCTTCATGTTCAAGCAAACTATCGTTTATGATCACAGGGAAAGTGGAGTTCAAGCCTAAGAATGCATACCTGAGCCCTGTTGGTAGAGGCTTGAGCTCAACAGGGGGAGCGTCTGCCTCATTCCAATCGGCATCAAAGCTACATTGGCCCGGAACAGCTTCCTCGGCCTTTTCCTTGTTCTCGCGCGGATTACCATCGGCCTTGATATGAGTTGCCACGGCCATGATATCCCGAGGTGTCTCCTCTGTTCCCATGGACCCCTCGCTGTCTAAGATGTCGAGGCCACTCTTCCTGAGCTCCAAAAACCTAGCCTCAGCTCCAAGTTCCTTCGGTTGGTCCAAAAGTTGCTTGTACACCTCGCTTTCCTCGTTCAAGTACCCGTGCTCGCTTTGTTCACGTGTAAGGACTACTTGTAACGGATCCTCTGCGTTCAACTCTTCCAGGAGCTCATCAGCTAGCTCCTCCATCACTTCCACATAGAAAACCTGACCTCCAATGGTCGGTTTTTTCATCATCTCTTTAACATTGAACTTCATATGCTCGGAACCGATGTGTAGTTCAATCATTCCTCCTCTCACATCTATAATGGCTCCTGCGGTCGCTAGGAACGGTCGGCCCAAGATGATAGGGTCCAATGGTTCCTCGTCCATCTCAAGAACTATGAAGTCTGTGGGGATTTCTATCTCACCGATCTTTAAAGGTAAATCCTCAAGCAAACCCACCGGTAAGCGAACCGATCTATCAGCTAGTATAAGAGAGATCTTGGCCGGCTTGTAACTCTTGTATCCCAATCTCTTCGCCACCGTGTATGGCATTAGGCTCACAGAAGCTCCTAGATCACACAAGCAGTTTGAGACCTTCAAGTGACCTAAAGCACACGGTAAGGTAAAGCTGCCCAGATCGGATAGCTTCCTTGGTATAGACCTCCTTTGTATTATGGCACTGCATTCATGGCTCAGTATTACCATACCCTGGAGCTCCTTTGTCTTGTTGAGGATCGCATCCTTTAGAAACTTCCCAAGCTGTGGTATAGCTAAGAAAGCATCTATAATGGGTAAGGTGAGTTGCGTGTTCTCCAAGTGTTTCTCAAAGACCGCTTTGGCTTTGTCTAAGATTTTCTTTTTGAAACGCCCTGGGAACGGTATCTTGGGTTGGTAAGGTGGTGGTGGAACGTATGGCTTTTCAAGCTCAGTTGTCTTTTCCACCTCTTTTCCTTTGTCCTTGATCGGTTCTTTCTCAAAATCTGCTTCTTTACACGCGTCACCTGAGGCTGCCTTCCCCTCTAATTGCTCATTGGCCTCAATGAGCTTAGTCTTAGGCTTTGGAGCTTGTAGTTCCTTGCCACTTCTCAATTTAATGGCGTTCACGTACTCCTTGGGATTGGGCTCCGGTTTACCTGGTAAAGCCGGGCCTCGGGATGATGTAGAGGCTTGATTCTGCTTAAGCTCTCTGATATCTTGCTGCATTGTCGCGTGCTGGCTCTCAACTCTCTGCTGACCCTGTAACAGTTGCTGTAATATCCCACAGACATCGTTTCCCATCTGATTCTGACCCGTTCCCTGATTCTGTCGCTGATTACCCATCGGCTGCGGATTGAACCCTGGTGGAAACTTGTGATGTTGCGGTTGGCTGGTGAAGTTGTTACCCTGAGCCGCTTGATTCTGATGAGTGTAGCCGTGCTGTTGCCCACTGAACTGTTGTTTGGGCTGGAAGGTATTCTGAAAAGGAGCTTTTGGAGCATAGCTTTGTTGTTGTTGCTGAGCAGGGTACACTTGGTCTTGAGGGTTAGCTACATTCGGGTTTCTGTATGAGAGGTTTGGGTTACTGTTGTAGTTGTTAAACCGCTGATATCTCTGCTGATTCCCTATGTAGTTCAGCTCCTCTTGAGTTAGACCATCTTCATTAACATTGTCAAAACTTGGCCCTTGCTCATCAAACTCGCCTACAAAGTGCATTGGCTTTTGTGTCGCCATCAGAACCTTGTCAAGCTTGCTCTGAAGCTCTCTTATATCCTTTTTCATACGCTGTTCTTCATTGGAGCTCTCTGTACGGTTTACTCTATCAAAGTCTTCGCCATAAGTATCATTAGACATGGATAGGTTCTCGACTAGTTCCATTGCCGCATTGATCTCTTTCCCAAGAAAATTTCCATTTGAAGCTGTGTCGAGTTGGTTTCTGATCTTGGGGAGTGCACCTCGGTATAAAGTACTCAAGAGGGATGCCTCTGAGAAGCCGTGGTGGGGGCATTGTTTAGTGTAGCTTCTAAACCGTTCCCAAGCCTCGCTAAAGCTCTCGTTGTTGTGATGCGTGAAGCTTGATATCTGGTTTCTGAGCTTAGCCGTGCGTGATGTGGAAAAGAACTTTGATAAGAACGCCAGTTTACACTGTTCCCAGGTTTGTATAGAACCCCTCGGGAGGTTCTTTTCCCACTGGTGAGCTTTATCACCGAGGCTGAATGGGAACAAGCGTAGCTTGAAGCTATCTTCCGAGACACCATTGATCTTAGTTAGGTCGCAAACCCGATCAAACTGATCTAGATGCTCAAGAGGGTCCTCTCCGGCTAGACCGTGGAACTTTGAATTCTGCACCATATTGAGCAGGGAAGCTTTAACCTCAAAGTTGTTGTTTTGAACCGGTGGAGCTTGAATCCCAGCTCGGTATTGGTGCGCATTAGCTCGGTCGTTCTCTCCAACAAAGACCGGATGAGGTTGTCTCTGAGCTTGTGGCGGTGGCGGATGAACATGGTGGGCTTGTTGCTCGTTCCTATTAGCTTGTTGTTGGTTTTGCTGAGCAAGCCTCTCGTTCCTTTGAGCTTGTTGTTGGTTAACATAGGCTTGTTGTTCATTCCTGCCTGCCTGCGCCTGATTAGCATGAGCCTGGTGTTCGGCTTCTTGAGCCTGTTGCTCGATCCTTTGCTGTTCTGCCATTCCAAGTCGTTCAAAATGCCGTTCCCTCTCGCGAGCTCGCCTCTCAATCCGGTTGATGTTGTCGTCGTACGGTAGAGGCGGTTCTGTGCTCCGAGACCTGGTTTTCATGCACCTGAAAGTAACACAAGATCTCGCAAAGAAGTTAGTAAAACAAAGAAAGTTAAAATCTTGAGCTCAAGAACAAACAAAAGACTAATGCTCCGACAAGTTGGCAACGGCACCAATTGATAGATAAGAGTTTTTAGGTCTCAGGGCTATCAATCCCCTTGTCAAAGTAGTATTAAGAGGTGTCAATCCAGACTTGTCAACGAGACACTAGTCTATGTTGTTTGTTTGTTTAAGTCAAGATAAGAAGGTGAAGGTTTTACTAAGCTAAATAACAACGATTAAGCATGTGAGTAAAGTAAATGATGAGAATCAAACAAAGCAAAGATGCAAATGATAACTAAGCGATTCAGATGATGATAATATGTAATAAAGCAAGAGACTTTAGACGAGATACTTGACTCGGGTGCTTCCAAGTTCAACTAGTGGGTTAATGAATCAAAACATCAAGCGGTTTCATTTAACTTTGAACTCAAGGCATGTTAATCTTCTCATGAAAGTATTAAGCATCTAAATTGATCCTCCTTCATACCAAAAATGTCTTTTGAGAAGCATCGAATCAATCAGCAATAAGAATCAGTTCAAAAATGTCATTTAAGAGAACAAACTATCACTCTCGCGATGAAAGACGCTTAAACCCTTAACCGAGTGGTTCAGACATTTCTACAAACACTTTTGATGCGAGATATGTCTCGGATCTGAACCTCAAGTGATGTGCTTGGATCCAGCCTAGAGATCTCGTCGGTTAAAGAATGAAACATGCAAGACTAGACACCTAAACCCACTAATCTACCTTGAAAGCACCCTAATCTACTCATCTAAAGCCACTTAAACGACTACTCACTAATCATAACGAGCTCACTAAGTCCTTTGCAAGACGTGTAGCTGGTCATGATGAGGAGTTCAATGTTAGATGATAAAAGAAATAAAGAAAGAACAAGATTTCTCATGCAACAACAAGATATCGGATTCAAATCATCAAGTTTCACTAAAAAGGCAAGTTCTTCAAACTAAAAACAGGTAAGAGATAAGATCCTTAGGTTTTTAGTCTCAAAAAGTATATATAGCAAAGGTAAAGTGTCGCGGGTCAGCCCGGAACAAACCGGGTACTGATCCGCGTTCTTGGGTTGATGGGTGAGTGCTACGGTGTGTCGGAGAGTGAAGCCGAGGTCTTCATGTCGAGGAGTGCACGTGAGTCCAGATCCAAATGAAGATCTCGTGAAGAACACGTCAAGAACATGCTTGAACCCTAGTCTTTGATCCATCTTCACGTGTGTGTTCTTGGGCAGCTTTGTTCTTGATTCTGGGTTCGTGACAATGGACCTCGGCATGAAATGCCGAGGCGCTTGGTAGTCGAGGGGTTTGAGCGAACAGGGTCCGGCATGCACGCCGAGGTCGCTACACCGAGGTGCACGTTCAACACTTAGTCGTTTCCAGTTTCATTTCTTACGTGTGCATGCCTTGATTCCAACGTGCCGAGGCGTCAGCACGAGGCCTAGTTCAGAATACTCCCAAAATACGAGCCTTGACTTGGCCGATCTCGAGGTAACGATGCCGAGCCCCGAGAAAACACTTAGCGCGTATCGCAACATATTTGGGTTCGTATCGACCGTGTCACCTTCCGGAAACAGTAACTTTCAACCCACGACTCCAAATGCTCTGAGACCAGTTCCATAGTCAAGATGACTCAATAAGCTCGAACTTTGGTGAAGAGACCGTCGGAGCTTGGGAAGCGGAGGGCTTCCTGGATTTCACATCTTTGAACCGCATTGGAATCACCAGAAAATAAGCTTTTTAGACCGATGTGAACTCCAGAGACTTTATCTCTCAAACCACTGCTCCGAATTGAGCGATCCCAACTGTTCTGAAAAGGTCTTTCATAGATCTCAAACTTTGATGCAGACCGGGCAAGCTGGTTTGGTCCGGAAAGGCTCCGTCCGCCGTGATCTTTGTGCTCCGCCGTTCGGTTCTCGGATGCGCGTAATGTTGGTGCATCTTCCGGAAGCTGTATCTTTCTCCCCACGGGTCCGAATTGGATGATTCCAACTGTTCTGGGATCTTTGTTTGATTATCTCCAACTTTTCTGAAGACCCCGTCAACTGGTTCGGACCGGAAGGTTCCCCGGATTGCTAATCTTTGAAACGCGCGGACAAGGACAATTTTTGGTCGAGATTAGCTTCCCGCGGTAAGGAAAATGGCCGAGGGCTGTGTACCGCGGTAAGCTTTTTGGTCGTAAAAATTCCTTCGCCTCGGCCAAAAACTCAACCCGTGGTATTTGCACCTGATCTTCGACCCAGGCTGACTTTGGTCGATCGGTACGGGTTTTGGTCGGTGCTGAGCGATCGGTAAGCTTTTTGGTCGAGGTTGAACGATCGGTAAGGATTTTGGCCGGTAATGAGCGATCGGTAAGGATTTTGACCGAGGTTTCTGTCCGTCCGGTACGCGATTTGGCCGAGAAATTCCTCCAAGCGGTTTTCACCATTTTTGACCCTTTTCTTCATCGTTTTCTCCTCTGCTCCTCTTCTTAAGCTCCAAACGACTCCCAAAGCCTTTTCTTCATCGTTTTCTCCTCTGCTCCTCTTCTTAAGCTCCAAACGACTCCCAAAGCACCTGATAAAGACTTCAAAACATGCAAAACTCTTTGGGACCTAATGCAAGCCCTAAATCCTATTTTCATGCCTAAAGACACAATTTACATGGGAAAACACATGATGAGGACTCTAAAATGCTCTCTAAATGATGTAAAATATAGACATATCATTTTGCATTTAATATCACTTGCTCTCAAGTTTTTTAAAAAAATTCTTGAGAAAAATGCGCTTGGAATCGGTCTTGATGATGATTTGTGTGTTTGAGCTGAAATGTCTAGATAACTTGTCTCTAATCGGTTGTTCTGGCTTGTTCTTACTCTCCTTGATGTTTGAAAAAACTATGAATACCGGTTCTGTTAGAGAAAGAGTTTTGTACTTGCCAATCTTGAGATACATGTGCTTAACGATATACTTGGTTCTGACGGTTTATTTGAGAATCTCCCTTGCAGATGACCGGAGATCGAACCGTCCCTACCAACGAGACAAACAAAGGTGCGGGACAGAAGAGAGTTTTGAAGGGTAAAGCTGTTGTCGTGCCACGTAGTGGAGGAACCAGCAAGAAACCCTCAATGCGACCCGATGACGAGCCAACCCCCAAACGAGCAAGAAATACTGAGCTCACTCCGGCACCAGCTCTCGAGTCAAAGAGGAACGGGAAGAAGGCAGCTGTGGGATCTGATGACGACGAGCCCGGAGCCTTAGTCCCTTATGTGGACAACGGTGACAAAAAGTCCAAGAAAGAACCAAAGTCCGAGCCCGAGGATGAACAGTTCCCAACTACTGAGGAATACTTGGACCACTTTAACTCCATCAGAGTGGCTCAAGGTCGATTCCCTGACTTGGAGTTGCTGAGGAAACTCGAGATACTTGATGACGTGACCCTCATTTTTGAGAATATGGTTTTGGCAAAGTTCTTTGAGATGAGCGATGTTGCCTACGAAGGGATTACACAGCAGTTTCTTGCAACCTTGGAGGTCATCATCTACCCCAAGAGAGATCCAAAGCGTTTACATGGCAAAGGATTCGGCCACATTGAGTTTGAAATGGATAGCGTGCACTACAAGGTCAGTTTCAAGGAGCTTGATGAAATCTTTGGGTTTGAAAGGAATGGAAGCTCGCTTGACAAGTTTGTGTACCCTCGTGATGAGTTGGCCGCCTTGTGGGAAATGATATCTTTTGGACCTTACCTCGGA
This sequence comes from Eutrema salsugineum, assembly GCF_000478725.1. NCBI lineage: Eukaryota > Viridiplantae > Streptophyta > Magnoliopsida > Brassicales > Brassicaceae > Eutrema > Eutrema salsugineum. The sequence goes on along the minus strand of NW_006256797.1, from coordinate 1,119,670 downwards.
GGCAAGAGCAAGACAAGCTGCATAAGGAACCCTGCGATCAGATACACCAACCGCGTCTTAGCATCAACATTCTTCTCTACCTTTAACCTGGTGTTATTCACACGGCCGAGCTTGAACTGTTGGGACTCGGATTGAAGCCGTTCATCACTCAAATGAAGAACAAGAAAGAGTTCCAAGGGCCGCTGCATGTACCATCATTGGGTGCATTCTTTGCCATTCAAATGCTCACTTATCGGCACAATGTATGGTGCGACCGCAAGAAGTGAGGAGCAAGAAGACTTCAGAACGGTTGGATAGTCACCAAGATCCTGAGGGCTCAAGGGTTTATATTCCCTGATTCACCAAAGAAGCCGAACCTCATTGATGAGTTATACCTAAGTAAAAGTGGTTTCTTCGGAGGCAAGTCAGGGGACAAATGGGTTTACAACTTCACCCTACTGCATAGAGACGGCACGCAGGTTCTCCTGCCTAACCGAAGCCTCACCGTGCTCGACAAGAAGTGTAACGTCTCATTCTACATTCTCAAAGACCAGTTGTATAATCCAGCTTTCGACCCACTAACACGCAAATGCACCAAGGCAGCACCTAGCAAACCCAAGAACTCTAATGGCCCGGAAGATTGTGATAACGAAGAACAGAGATACTATGAGAGAAGGATCGGAGCAGGCCGCTATCACTTTGATCCGCAAGTGTGGGGTGAGCCTGAATACCACACCAAGAAGCTGTACTCGCGAGTAAACACCCTCCAAAAGTGGTGTAAGTGGCAAGACAAAACCATCCACGCATTGGTGGATTGTGTGAGGAATTTGAAGAAGAAGGTAAAGCAGCTCACGAGGCCATCCTCACCGGATAAGAACTCAGCGACCTCAACCGCACCGATTACAGAGGAAGGAGTTGGAGAAAGCTCAAACGCGAGGAACCCGGAGTTTCCACCAGGCAAAGAAGACTGGATCGACCCAGCCACGGCTTTCCTGCCTGAACCCTCAGAAAGCAGCCCACCACGTCAGCCCACTCCCTCCTGCTCAACATCGAATCCCTCGCACTACTTGGGATCCGACCTCTCCGACTAAGGTATCGACTTCAAACCTTGTACATATGCATCTTGTATATATCATCTTGCATTCGTTCAGTCTGTCTTTTCACTTCTCTCACACGCTTTTATAACACAAGGGACTGTGTTATCTAAGTGTGGGGGAGGAGCTTTGTGTTTTCTGATCTTGTTTTCTTTGTTCTTATTCGACTTTTGCATTCTTGAGTCTCATTTAGCTTAATACATGTGATAAATTACATCATTCTAGTTGCATCTCGCATTTTAAGATCGAGTCTAGTTGCATCATGTAAGATTGCATCAGTGCAAGGAGCAATGATAGATTTTTTCCTAGAGAGTAAATCACTTGAGAACTTGAACTAAATATGCTTGTGAAACTCATCCTGTGCTTGTAAAGCTTGAAACGATTTGAATCTGAGAAACAAGTCTGAAATACACTCAACTCTAGCTAAGTGATAACCTTGAACTTGAAATATAAATATCTTTTGATGCATTGCTTGAATAGGCTTGTGGATACCGATATACATAATTGAGCTAGAATCGTTGTTTTTACCACCCTCCTTCCTTAGCTCAAGTAGCTGAATCCACATCATGGATCAGTTCCCTCACCTTGAACCCATCTTTCTTTCGAGCCAATGTTTGTGTGTGAATTGTAAGGCCACCTTGGACTGAACTTGGCAGAAAGTGTTAGGTTTAGAGCGACAAGGGCATGGCTCATTGAGTGATATGTTCCAACATCGAGGAACCAAGAGTATTGGTGAGAAATAAGTGTGGGGGAAAAGACTTGTTGGTGAGTGGAAAAAGGTGAGCTGAGTGGAAAAGTGAGAGTGGAAATAGCTAGGGGAATGAATGAAAATGAATTAAGTCTTGGATGTGAAAAGATAAGCTCTGAAATGAAAAGAAGCCAAAGGCTCAAGTGTTCTGAAATGAAAATGAAAGAGGCTATACGCTATGAAAGAAAAGAGCTGTGTGAATAAGTGAAAACCAAGGCTTGAAAATAAAAGAAAAAGGCGAATCCCCTAGTGAAAAGAAAACGATTGTGAAGAGTGAGGATTCTGAGAGGGTGAGCAAGTGAGAAACGCTTTGAGTGGAGTGTGGGGTGTGATGAGTCTTGCCCTTGTATGCATCGGTTGCTTTTTACCTTTAGCATTCTGCCAAAGTTTGGTCGTTCATTGAGTGATCCCGTTGTTGCATTGCACCCGCTTGAATATTGATGAGATCATTTTTATCTCATGACCTTACCCTAGCCAAGCCAGCCTATTTGAACATTGCATCATTTGATTCACCGGTTACAACCTTAATGAATGTGAAAGAGTTGAATGTGATAATGGCTTGTGGAGATTCCGTGCTTTAGTTGGAAAATATCTGAGTATAGCTTTGCATTGCATATTTGAGCATGAATCCGAGTTCTCTTTGTGATCACTTCTCTCTAAAAAGGAAATATGAGCTCCATCTGCATTACAACCTCTCTCTCTCATTTGTTCTCTTCGCTTGAGGACAAGCAAAGGACAAGTGTGGGAGAGTTGATATGTCTATATTTTACATCATTTAGAGTTCATTTTAGAGTCCTCATCATATGTTTTCCCATGTAAATTGAGTCTTTAGGCATGAAAATAGGATTTAGGGCTTGCATTAGGTCCCAAAGAGTTTTGCATGTTTTGAAGTCTTTATCAGGTGCTTTGGAAGTCATTTGGAGCTTAAGAAGAGGAGCAGAGAAGAAAACGGTGAAGAAAAGGGTCAAAAATGGTGAAAACCGCTTGGAGGAATTTCTCGGCCAAATCGCGTACTGGCCGGACAGAAACCTCGGTCAAAAAGTTTACCTATCGCTCATTACCGGCCAAAATCCTTACCGATCGACCAAAATCAGCCTGGGTCGAGTATCGGGTGCAAAATACCACGGGTTGAGTTTTTGGCCGAGGCGAGAGAAATTTAGGACCAAAAAGCTTACCGCGGTACACAGCCCTCGGTCATTTTCCTTACCGCGGGAAGCTTTTCTCGACCAAAATCTGTCCTTGTCCGCACATTTCAAAGATCAGCAATCCGGGGAACCTTCCGGTCCGAATCAGTTGGCGGGGTCTTCATCAAAGTTGGAGACAATCAAGCAAAGATCCCAGAACGATCGGAATCATCCAATTCGGACCAGTGGAGAGAAAGATACAGCTTCCGGAAGATGCACCAGCATTACGCGCATCCGAGAACCGAACAGCGGAGTCCAAAAATCACGGCGGACGGAGCCTTTCCGGACCGAATTAGCTTGTCCGGTCTTCATTAAAGTTTGAGATCTGTGGAAGAACTTCTCAGGACAGTTGGAATCGCTTAGTTCGGAGCAGTGGTTTGAAAGATAAAGTCTCCGGAGTTCACATCGGTCCAAAAAGCCTGTTTTCCGGTGATTTCAATACGATGCCAAGATGTGAAATCCAGGAAGCCTTCCACTTCCCAAGCTCCGACGGTTTCTTCACCAAAGTTCGAGCTTATTGAGTCATCTTGACTATGGGACTGGTCTCAGAGCATTTGGAGTCGTGTGTTGAAAACTACTGTTTCCGGAAGGCAATATGGTCGAAACGAGCCCAAATGAGTTGCGATACACGCTAAGTATTTTCTCAAGCCTCGGCATCAGAACCTCGACATTGCTCAAGCCAAGGCTCATATCTTGGGAGTATTTTGAACTAGACCTTGGGCTGACGCCTCGGCACGTTGGAATCAAGGCATGCACACGTAAGAAATGAAGCTGGAAACGACTAAGTATTGGACGTGCACCTTGGTGTAATGACCTCGGCGTGCATGCCAGTCTCTGTTCTACCAAACCCCTCGACCACCAAGCACCTTGGCATTTTATGCCGAGGTCCCTTGTCACAAACCCAGAATCAAGAACGAGATGGCTCAAGAACACACACGTGAAGATGGATCAAAGACTAGGGTTCATGCATGTTCTTGGCGTGTTCTTCACGAGATCTTCATTTGGATCCAGACTCACGTGCACTCCTCGACATGAAGACCGCGGCTTCAATCTCCGACACACCGTGGCACTCACCCATCAACCCAAGAAAGCGATTCAGTACCCGGTTTGTTCCGGGCTGACCCGCGACACTTTCCCTTTGCTATAAATACATTTTAGGACCAAAAACCTAATCATCTTATCTCTTATCTGTTTTTAGCTTTAAGAACTTGCCTCTTTTGTGAAACTAGGTTAATCTAATCTGATATCTCGTTTTTACGTCTGAATCTTGTTCTTTCTTTATTCTCCTTTTATTATCAGAATCAAACTCCTAATCATGACCAGCAACACGTCTTGCAAAGGACTTAGTGAGCTCGTTATGATCAGTGAGTAGTCGTTTAAGCGACTTTAGATAAGTAGATTAGGGTGCTTTCAAGGTGGATTAATGGGTTTAGGTGTCTAGTCTTGCATGTTTCATTCCTTAACCAACGAGATCTCTAGGCTGGATCCAAGCATATCACTTGAGGTTCAGATCTGAGACATATCTCGCATCAAAAGTGTTTGTAGAAATGTCTGAACCACTCGGTTAAGGGTTTAAGAGTCTCTCATCGCGAGAGTGATAGTTTGTTCTCTTAAATGACATATTTGAACTGAATCTTATTGCTGATTGATTCGTGCTTCTCAAAAGATATTTTGGTATGAAGGAGGATCAGTTTAGATGTTTAATACTTTCATGAGAAGATTAACATGCCTTGAGTTCAAAGTTACATGAAACCGCTTGATAAAATGATTCATTAGCCCATTAGTTTAGCTTGGAAGCACCCGAGTCGATTATCTTTTCTAAAGTCTCTGTCTTTATCATTCATTATAATCATCTGAATCGTTTATTTGTCATTTTCATCTTAGGCTTGTTCAAATCTCATTATTTGCTTTACTTTTATGCTCATTCGCTTGATACTTAGCCTAGTAAAAACCTTTACTATTCTCTCTTGACTTAACGAACAAATGACATAGATAGTGTCTCGTTTACAAGCTTGGATTGACACCCCTTTGTACTACTCTGACAGGGGATTGATAACCCTTATTAAGGCTTGAAAACCTTAGTTATCATTTTAGTCAGAGAATCACTGTCCATGCTCATTTGACAAGTTTCACCAAGGTCTCTTCCACCAATTTTCTCTAAGTTACTCCAAGTACGTAATCAGAATCCAAAACATGCATAGACCCACTTGGACCTAATGCAACCCTAATTAACGTATAAGAATTCATGCATGGGAGTAAGAAACTTATAAGAGTTCATGCATGAGACACAAAACAACGGTTAAAATGCATGCTAAAATGATGTAAATTATGATAATATCAACTAGTAATCTAATCCATATGACTTTGAATACAAATTCGGATTTAAATTACCTTGAATCCGGAAGTGTTAGGAGGTTCAAGGGAGTTTAAATCTTCGTCTAAGATTATCTTTTCAGCCGGCCATGCTATTTTAACCTCTAATGCTTGACCAAGTGAGACAATGGTTGGAGTAGGTATCCAGACGTATGCTTGTCCAACTGATGCAGACTTCACAATTACAGCAGCATCATTAGGACCTAGCGGAATTTGACCTATCTTATATGTTGGTTCAGTAGAGAAAAATTCTCCTTCCCCAACAACAACATCATCAGTCAAATACCAATCCAGTTGCTAGCACCTAATTCCTCCTTTGCTAACATCTCTTATCTCAGACTTAGAAACTTCAACATTCTGTCTCTAAATAGTTATCCATAACCAGAAAAATATTAGTTGGCATCTAACTAGCTAAATCACTACAAGTTGACCATGGGAAATGATGTGGTGTGCGGGGTGTGAGAAAGTTTTAACCTAAATGGACACGAATGAAATTGCAAGTGCATAACTAATCAATTGTAGTACATAGGGAACGAATCCACATGGAAGGATGATTTTTCTGCAAAACCTGTTGAAAGAGATTGAGTAAGAAAGTCTAGAATCTAATCGATTTTTAAGGGTGGTTTTGGTGTCACTAAAAAGGTAAATCCTAAACTAAACAGGAAAAATAAAAACCACTTAAGAAAATCGATTGAAAACTAATGAAACCTAAAGTAAAATAGCTTGGAAACTCGGTGTAAAGACGTATAAAAGAAACTCTACGTTGTTTGGGAATATCTCCGTGGTATGATCGATTCAAAACATGCTAAAAAGTATATAAAATATCCTAGCTAAAAATTTTAGAACTCGATCACAGATGTATGACTAAGTCACTCTTGTGATCATAACCAACAGCCACCCATGACCCTGAAAGCTTTCATTTGGCCCCGGTAACAGGTGTATGCAATAGCTTGTACAAGACTCGGTTACATTCATAACTCACCCATGGGTAGCTTTCATCTCCTTTGGCAGAATTGCTTTTCTAAAACTAGATCAGGCAGATAATAAAAACTCTGGCAACACAAGTACATAAATCAGATTATAGCTTATGACGCTACTCTCATGCATTAAAGATAAGTTTAGAAGAAAAAATTCTAGGATTCGGCTTCATAGCTCATGCAATCATCATCGAGTATATAGATCTCCATAGAAAATTCCCTTAAACCTAACAAGTAAAGTACTCAGACATAAGTAAAGAAAGCAAAAACATTGTATAGAAAAGCTGTAAATAAATCGATATTGAAGAAAAAACAAAAAGGGTTCAAGAGATAGATCTCTATCTCCTTAAACCTAAAAACTACTAGGTATCAAAAACTAAGACAAATTTTGGTGTACTAAGAAAGATAATCAGCACACGGTTAAGGGTTTCTAAAACATGTATTTATAGGTTTTTAAGGCATACCTCATCACCACTTAGGGTATCTGCGAAGAAAGGAATCAAATGGGCTTTAAATTGAGCTTCTGGGTCGGACATTGATTCCTGTGGTCAAGAGCTCTTTGGCCATGGTTATCTAAGTGTTGGCCACGGTCACAATGGCTGGCCGGCTGCTTGACTGGACTTCTTGCTCTTCGAATAAATTTGATTGAAACGTTGGATTGTCTTCAAGTCAAGTGTGTTGGAAAGCTAGCTGATCCATTTTTAGGGTATCCAAATTTGAGCTGGATCAGACGATGAGAAGGTTTTCATTTGAGAATGAACTTCTGACAGTTTGCCTCTGAGCTGAAAATCTGGTCTTTTATCCATTTTGCAAAGCTTTTGTCTAAGTTTCCTAAAAAGAATCTTGAGACTACAAATACTCGAAAACCATAATAAAAACAATTAAAAAGAAATAAAATAACATTAGAAAATCATTTAGAAATAATTCATAAAAGTGGTCAAAATACAGTGTTATCAGGAAACAAGAAGTGTCAAAACTTACCTTTTTTCCAGCTAAGTCACTAACCACATTTTGCAATTCTTAAAGCTTGCTAACTAATTCTGTTTGAGTAGCTTCAAGCTTTTTCACATGTGAATCTCTAGCCTGTAAATATGCTAATTTGGTAACAGTAGCCCCTCTGCCCATCCCTCAAAGTCTTCCTGGTTTGTCTTTTCCTAATACCCGACTCACAACGTCTTCTCTAATATTATCTGTGGTTGTGGAGTCCATTTCACTATTAACTTTCTTGAATTTTTCCTAAAATCAAGATTTACATTCAATATGGAAATCTAGTTTGTATAGCAATTTCAAGAACAAACATTGGTAAGAATTTAAATAATTCTTACAATAGTATTCGCAAATTCTTCCCACAGGAGTCTCCCATCAGAATGCGTGTATCCTGCTAAACAAACCTTACTTCTAGTAACTTTCCTAGGATCAGAAGACTTGTTTTTCTAAAAGTTTATATCAATGCTTATGAAAATATTGAACTACTATTTACAGCTAACCAATTCACTTCATTACATACATACCATCTCATGAGCTAGGCGAATCATTCCTTTGCGGTTGGTGGTGTGAGGAATTTGACCCTTCCTCAATTGCCTGTATCGATCTCTTTATTCCTATTGACACAAACAATCATATGACATAACTAATCTGTCGAAAAATAATCAGTTCACATTAATTATAACCTTAAAAGCTGTGCTAATTCTACTTTTTCACCCACGTGTTCCAAGCTGATGTTGATTGGATGTTGCTTTGTTTTAACTTCAGTATTTGTACCTTCCTTTTCGTTGCTCGAACTTGGGAAACAAGCCTGGATTTAGAGACTTCCACAGACAACCCATCTGCCTATAGACAAATTCTTTTTGCCAATCCTCTTTCAAAATAAACCCCCCCTGTCAAACATTGCCAAGTTAAACATTAAAACATTTACTGACAGTATACATACATATACTTGTATTCAATCAATTAAAGGCAAAAATAACCTGAATTACCTCCCAAATTGTGTCTTTTTTCTGATCATCAAGATGTCTCCAGTCATCTAGCAGTACTGGCACATGCTCTCTCACAAAAGGACCAAGAAAAGAGGAAAGAGTTATGGATCCACTAGAGAAGTGAATTCTACTTCTCCCTTGTCCTCAAGATTTTTTTGCCACTTTGCGTATTTTAGTTGGACCTCTTGTATTCCTCTTTTTGGTCTCTGATTGTTGTGTCTGAACTTCTTCATAAGTGTTGTAAACTCTTTTTCTGGAAGGCGGAAAAGATTATTCTTCTATACGGTGTGAGTGTTCTTCTACTTCTTCATTGTCCACTTTGTCTTCTTTTGTCGGCAGTGTTTATTTACTCTGGTGGTCCTCTTCATCAATGTCATTAACATCTGCTTCAGAAAAAAAAACTCATCACTCTTTTCTCCTTCATCCTCCTCTGGCTCAGACTTCTTGTTTTTTTTGGATTTAATGACTCAAAAGGACTTACATCAAGGCCTTTTTGGCGCTTACTGCGACAGACTTGGTTAACAGCTCCACTGTCCACCTCCCTTGATTACATGAAACACAACCAAACTTTTCATCAAAGATACAAATATCAATCCTCTATTACCATACCTTCACAATCAGCCCTAACACAAAAACTCTCGTCATCAGAATTACTCACCTAAATCTTCAATTAGTTAGACTGATAATGGTGCAAAAAATGATGGTATCCTCTTGGTGGTACCCTTATAACACCATACTAAGGTGAAGAGTCACCTTCTCTACAGAAAAACTTGTTTAGCTTGCAATGGAAGAATGAAAGGATCATATAAAATGATGATTGGTTTATATGGAGATTAACCAGTGTAAATCCCTCTTCCTCTTTCACTCCATTCCCTTTGTTAGCCCAAATGCACTTAAAAAGTGGAACCTGGAACATGTGGTAGTCCAGCAATATGATCTCCTCTACCACTCCGCAGAATGAGCGTTATCTTTGTCATTGATGGGCCTAGGGTTGCTCGTCTTTTGCAAGCCCATTAGTTTGAAGTTTTAAATTTATAAAACCCTAGTGTCTGCAAGTGCACAGATGTACGCTGTAGGACTTAAGGTGTCGATCCACAGGGAAGATGTCTGATCTGCAATAAAACACCAAACTGGGAGAGTAAGCAAAGTCATAAACTCATGGGGGTTTGGGGTTTCTGGTTACGGATCCTAAACTTAACCTAATCTAATATTTACGGAAAATAAAAGGCAATGCAAATGAGTTGCTAAACGAATAACTAAAGGGTGTTCGACTCAAACTATAGACTCTAGACTAATAGTGGGAGATTTAGACTTCTCCGGTTTACTTTAATCAATGTAAAAGCATTTCCAATTAGCCTCCGGGTTTATCTTCATCTGTTTCTAAGATCTGCATGGAACTGGAATAGACATGTGTATGATTAACCAACTCTGGCCATCTTAATTAACTAATCTTTTAAACCTGACAACTAACTCTCGCTCTCATGCCAGGAATATGATCATGCATTAACTATTGAATTCGTTTGCTCACATCTTCTCTATAGGTAGTTCTCGACTCATGTAGCAAATATGTTCTTCTGAAGCTAGGTATGGATGATCTGATACAGCACACTCGTGGCTCTGATCAATCCTAGGCTCAGAGAATAGGTCATGAATCTACTCTCATGCAGTATGAACAACTTAGAAGAGATGAGATCCAGAATATGGTCTAGAAACTTAGAAATCCTAATCGAACATGTATGCCTATCGATGACTCTTTAGAAACTTGACTCTCTGGGACAGATCTACATGATGTAAGGAATGATTAATGACATGAAAGAATGCATAAGATGAAACAGAAAATTTAATTAGATAAAAAAGAGAAAGAACAATGGATCCAGGAAATAATCCCCTTCTCCATCGCCTAACCCTAGAAAGACAAAGTTTGGTGGCTCAAAATCTCATTACAACAGTACACACCCATTTAGGACTGCTAAGAAATGTATTTATAGGTCCCAAAGTCTTCCAGGTCAAGTTAGGGCTTCTCTGAAGAGGAATGGCGAAATGGGCTTTGATGTTGGGTCTTGTGGCTCGGAAATAGTCCACCGGGGGTGAGAGTCTTCTGGGGCAGGTAAAACACTTGTTTTCCGCGGGTGAGAGAGTCTTCCGGGACTAGTGAATTTGGTCAACTTGTTATCCATGTATCCTTTGATTGCACCGTTAGTTCTTCCTGATGTAAAGTGCTATGGAAAGCTGATTGTCTCCTCTTGAATGTCTCAAAATTTGAACTGGATCAGATGGCGAGAAAGTTTTCATTTGAGGCTGAACTTCTGAGGGTCTGACTCTGAGCTAAAAAAGTGGATTTCTTCCATTTTGCCATCTTTTTCCCTAAGTTTCCTGAAAAAGAGCATTGAAACTATAAATATAGAGAAATCATTATAAAAGTTTATAAAACTGATTAAAACCTTTAAAAAGCATTTGAAAGCAATGGTGAAAATGGGTACAAATATGGTGTTATCAACTCCCCCAGACTTAGACTTTGTTCGTCCTCAAACAAAACAAGATCCAATCTGGAAAAACATCATCAACTGAAATTGCAGGGAACTCAAAAATATCAGCCACCATACTTCTAGACCTTAATTATGGATAATGCATCAATCAGATCAAGTGTAGAAAATTTTCACCAAAATATAGACATAATTAATCCGTTCATCCGTCATGCAAAAATCCACACACTTAGAACTAACTTCCAGTCAACTAGCTCTTAACATTCATTTAAGGTCATCAAAAGAATTTTAAACAAGGCATTCAAGGCTAAGATTCAAAAGGCTTTTTAGTGGTGAGGCTTGATGTGTTTAGGGTTACCAATTTCTGGAGAGACAGGATATTATGCAAAACAGCAAGAGAGGATGGAGCTGTTAACACCCAGAGTTTTCAGTCACATTCTCCTTGCTTCAAGCTTTCTGATCTCTTTGCTTCAAGATTTCTAATCTCCTTTCTTCAGGTTCTCCTTATAACTCCCCCTAGACTTCGATTTTTGTCCAGGTTGTCAATCCATAACTCTTTAAGTGAATGCCTATGGCAATTGCTCAAATGATTTCGGCTTCTAAAACTCTTTATGCTTTTGGTTTCCTTTCCTTTCTTTTTTTTTCTTTTAATTGGTTTTTTTTTTGGGAAAGGGGAAGCCGCCTTTTGACTTAGAGTCTTAGGGAGCACGAAAATTACCTTACGAATGAGCTTTTTGAGACATCATGAGGCTTGCTGAGATTGCATGGTACACTTCCTTCCCGGTTTCATTCAGTCCTTCTCTTGAGTGACAGAAAACTATGTTGTTCATCGCGCTCCGGCGTTTCTACACATATCTGTCGACAATAACTTGAGAGAGAGTGCATGAAGTTTGAACATGAAGGTTTGGGTTAAGGGTAAGGTACAAGCTAAAGATGAACTGGCCATCTAGGACAACAAAGAGTGGTAACAACAAGGTAAAAATGTCCAAGATGTTTATCATGATGCCTTCCTAAAACCTTTGATGAGAAAATTAGATGTTAAGATTAGGTCCAAGTAAAATGAGCTAGTATATCATGTCAGGAAAGATCTCCATGAATAGAAGTCCTCTGGTGGGATTTCGTAGTGCAAGTACTCTAGCTACCGCCTAGTCTAGTACTAAACCTTGAAAGAGGTTTTTATGAACTGATGGTGTAGAAACAGACAGATTGGTTATCATCATCGATTTTGTCATTATTCCCTTAAAATGTATTTAACCTTTGAAAACACTTTTTGAAACTCAAAAGACTTTTGAACAGTTTTAAGAAAACCCAAAAAATGAAAAATTTTAAAGTAAAATGCAGAATGCAAGGGCTTATGCAAGAAAAGGGTAGTTAGTAAAGGATAAAATCCTCCCCCAGAATTAAATAACACTGCCCCCAGTGTGAAATAAATCAGGCAAAGATGAGAAATAGAGTATGTGGAAATTTTAAATGATGAGGGAAAAGAAAACTCACCTGGTGTTAGTGATGGATTGTGAGGTAGTTGTGGAGGTGGTAGGATGGTGAATAATGGATGGTGCTTGATCTGGAGTGGTGCTTAATCAAACTTGGACTGATTTGAATCAAGGTGGAGGTGGAAGTGGCCAAGGGTGGCCGAACTGATGCTGGCCACAGGCCAAGGTGTCGCGGCCGCGGCTGAACCTCTCTCGGCCGCAATCAGGTCCTTTTCTTTTTATTTTATTTTATTTATTTTTGATGCATACTAAGGCCTGTTTAAGATAAAAAAAACAAAACTATAATAGAAAAAGAAAATCTAACTAAATAAATAAGCACCTAAATGGGTTACCTCCCATCAAGCGCTTTGGTATATAGTCATTAGCTAGACTTTGCAAGAAAAAAACATAGTTCAAGTAGGATCTTGTCCTAAGAAAAGTCCTTTTGAAAATCCTCATGTTCTCTCTTGCAGGTTCTTCATCACTCCAAAGTTCTTCTGGTTCAAATGCCTGAGCTTTATGCTTTCTCCTTTTCTCTTAAGTGGTGTAGCTTCATAAAAAATGTCCTTGTCGATATTTGAAAAAGAAACTCGCCGGTTGGGCCAATCCATGATGGCTCCAGCAGTTGCTAAGAAAAGCCATCCAAGGATAATTGGATATCAGTCATCTTTGGTTTTCACTATGTAGAGATCGACAAGTGTTATGAAATCTCCAATCCTTAGAGGAATGTCTCGTGCTATCCCTCTTGGAGTTCCACTTGAATCATCTGCTAAGCTAATCTTTGTCCTGGTACTTGAAATGTTCTTAATGCCAACACTCAAAGCCGTTGACAAAGTGTGGTTTTAGCATTTGTCTTTGATACTTTTCTTGAGATCAAGCCTGTTTTACATTTTGTTTTACTGATTAAACTCTTAAGTGTTGAAGTTTCAGGTTTATGTCACATAGACCAAGGACTAGAAGCAGGAGTTGTGAAGCCGCTGAACCCTTTATTGACAACATACACCTGCTGGATAGAAGAAGCAGAAGAGAATGGGACAGGGTTGCTCATCAAGAAGAAGAGGATCATCTTTAGCAGTTGGGTATGGATCATCATGCAGAACAAGCTGAGCATCAAGCTCAAGTGAATGTGGCTCAAGCTGAGAGGAATGAGCAACAAGCGTATGTGAATCAGAACATGGCACAGAGAAATGAACGCCAAGCACAGCAGAACCAGCAGCAAGCCGCTAGGAATGAGAACCAAGTTCAAAACAATCGTCAGCAACAGCCACAAGCTCCAAGGTGTCAAGAGCCTCCTCAAGTGTTTGTGGGAGAGAATGACCGAGTCAATGCACACCAATACAGGACAGGCATTCAAGCTCCACCAGTTCAGAATAATAACTTTGAGGTGAAGGCTTCTTTGCTCAACATGGTTGTTTTAAGTCGTTTAGCTCGACGTAGGCATGAAGAATCAGGCTGATTTGAACGGCACTCTACTTGATGTGCCTTTATCACTTCCGGTCGCTGGAGGTCTCACTTCTTCTCCTTGAGGAGCCATCTTCTTTCTTTTACTCTTCTTTCGAACCTTAACATTGTTTAAAACCTTTTTTGTGTTTTCGATCAGCTCCTGGATTTGGTCCTCACTAGTTTCTGTTGCATCTGGTGGAATGATGATCTTGATCTTTGCAAAAGCTTTCGGCTTCTCCTTTTCTTTCTCTTTCAGCCGGTTTCCTTTGCTCGGAAAATCATCCAGGACAGTCGTGTAAAACTTTCTGCGATCTACATTGAGGAAGATATCATGCCGGTTTGCGTGATCGATTACTGCTCCTACGGTGGCCAGAAATGGTCTCCCGAAAATGAGTGGCCTCTCCTTGTCTTGATCCATTCACAGGACTTGAAAATCTGCTGGAACAATCTTGTCCCCTACTAAAACTTGTAGATAATGAGTCGCCCCTTCAGTATTTTTTTGAGAGGAATCCCCAAAGATAACCTTGACCGTCAATGTCCTTAAGGTTTTTATGCCCAATTTTTTGGCAAATGTCTTTGACATGATGTTGACATTGGCTCCGGAATCGCACAGACAGTCTGTGAACTTGATTCCTGAAATGAAACATTGGAAAACAAAACGTCCTGGATCGTCGGCTTCTGTAAGCCTTTGAAACGGTGATCGTTGAGGTACCTTGAATGGTGAATGCTTGGCATCAACATCCTTGTAAAGTGGTACAAAGATTGGGGTTTCTTCATTATTTCCATCAGTTCTGGCCTCTTCTTCGGGCAGTGTGGTTATGGCATTGCAAAATCTCTTGGGGTTATCTTCAACTCTTTCGGGAAGAGCTCCACTTTGCTTCTTCATAGAGTCGGCTGTTTGGGCAACTTGTACGTCTAGCTTTTTCACGTGCGAAGATAAAGCTTCAAACTTCCCGTTCAGGTCATTGTACATGCAGTCAACCTTCACGTTCATGTCTTCAGATGCTTTCTCGTTTGTCATAACAAGCTGTTGGATGGACTGTTCAAATCTACCAATTTGTGAAGCTAGCTGGTTCGTCGTGACTCCTTGCTGTTGTATAAATTAATTGTTAAAACCCGTACCTTGATAGTTATATGGCTGTCGCGGTTGATAAGCTCCTGTCCCTCCGAAGTTTCCACCTTGGAACTTGTTTTGGAAGGATTTTTGCTGTGGTGGGTAGTACTGATCTTGAGGATTCTTAAATTTGGATTGCGGTAAGAGAGATTGTTGTAATTTGCATTCCGGAAGTTGTTGCTGAAGCCATTGTTGAAGCGATTTGGATATGGTGCTTGTGCTCCTACATAGTTCACCTCTTATTCTTCAAAGGCTTGATTAATGTGATCGATCAATAGGTCCTTCATCTTCTGCGCCATTGTTGGTCTGACAAGCATGGATTGGGCGATTGTTACTTTTTAAAAGCTGGCTCATTATGTTCTTTAACTCGGTTATCTCCTTGTTGTCTGTTCCGGTTTGCTTCGTCGAGCGATCATATTCAGGACAATCATTGCTATTGGCCTGAGCCAAATTCTCGATGAGGGCTCTTCCTTGTGCTATCGTCTTTTGTCCAAAATCTCCATTGGTAGCTGTATCAAGCGAAAGTTTGTATTTTGGTTGCAAACCTCGGTAAAAGGTGCTCAGCAGACTTGATCCGGGAAATCCATGGTGAGTGCAATCACGTTCATTCTCCTTAAAACGTTCCCAGGCTTCATAGAAAGGTTCAGTCGGTCCTTGCTGAAAGCTTGAGATCTTTGTTTTCAACAAGTTCGACCTTGACTTAGTATATAAATGATTCAGGAAAGCAGTTTTACACTCTTCCCAATTAGTAATCGATCCTGCAGGCAAAGATTTCAACCAACGGTGAGCTTTGTCTGCTAATGAAAAAGGGAACAACTTACACCTTAAATAGTCTGCTGGAACTTGGTTTGTTCTCATCATGCTGCAGATTTCTTCAAAAAGCTCGATATGGTCCTTTGGGTGTTCAGAAGGAACTCCATGGAATTGGTTTTGTTTCACCAATGAGATGATTTGAGGCTTGACTTCAAACTCATTCCGGTTCGGAAATGGAACTTGAATTGCAGATCGGTTCTGAAAATTTCGAGTAGGTGCATCGAAATCAGCTATGCGATGGTTCCTGGCTTGTCTTCGATGTTGATTTGCTGGCTGAACAGGGCGGTTAACGCATCCATTCTGCTGCATCCCTTGGTGGTCACCATCGGCTGCATTGATAGGTGCATTAAGGTCTTCACGTTCTTCTCTCTCGCGGTTCTGGTGGTTTCTTGGAGGAACCTCATCCTCTTCTCCACCTTGTCGAGCATGATCACCTTCTCTGTGATTGTTCTCTTCATTTTCTCCATGTTCGGACCCGTCTTGGTCCATATTTAAAGATCGGTTAATAGGATCTCCAGGTTAGTCGTCGTTGGCCATTCCTTGCGTTCGTCTAAGTCTTCGAAGTTCTCTTTCGTGTCTGTCTATCTCGTCTAGAATTGGAATGTTTTCTACAGGTCTGCGCCTGGTATTCATGCAATTCAGAGAAAAACAAAAGAAGGGAAAGATAATTCAGCAAAACTTTAAGAAAGAACTAGAGATCAGGTGTCTAAAACAGAAATTAGAACAAGAAAAATAACAAAAGGCAGCGAAACAAATCCCCGGCAACGGCGCCAAGAACTTGATGCATGTCAACTGCGTGAGGGAACAAGTTTTACCCTTAACAAAAACAAATGAAAGCCGCAAGTGCCCAGCTAATCAGTTGTAGTATTTAGGGATCGAATCCACAGAGATTTGTGTGCCTGGTATTCCTCTACGGTTTCTAACTTTATGTCTAGACTAGATTGGTTTTAGAGGGTGGTTGTTTGTCACGGATTAAACTAAAAGAAAGACAGCAAATAAATCTACCCTAAGGAGCAAGTAGAAAAATCGAATGGAAAGCAAATAAAGCAAGCTAAATATTGACCTAAAGCAATTGTAATGCAGATATAAATAAACAAGTAAAAATCGATTGGTTTGTAAACTATGGCTAAAAACGCTGAGCTTTCGGGAACTCTACAAGGATCATAATCGGTTTTTAACACTAGGGATGATAGATTAGGATTGACGGATATCGAAATATAGGGTTCTAGAGCTAGAGTACGACGGTATGACTACGTCACTGTCGTGATCGTAACCAACTGTTTCTCACAACCCTGACCAGTAGGTTTCCACTCTGGTCTTGGAAAGGAGAGAACGCAAGAGCTGCACAAGACTCGTCAATACTCACGATCTCGCTGCAGGTAAGTTTCCACTCCTACAAAAAAATCGCATGTTTCATTCTAGGTCTGATACTTAATGAAAAATTTCGCAACACTAACTATCTAGATCAGATACTAGGTGATCAATCAAGCATACATGCAATAAGAACGAGAATAAACAGAGAACAAAGTTAAAATCCCAGATCTATAAACCTAGATGTCTTAATCGATTATGAGAGCCCCTTTCGGGAACCCTAAGCCCAACTCGGGATCTACTCAGACATGGCTGAAGTCGACATCATCATTGGTTTTAACAAAAGTAATCAAAAACAGTAAAGAAAAGAGATGAAAGAAAGCTTCTCTATTGAAGAACTCAGACTTGAACAATCTTCTATAAAATTCGCATAAAAACGGCTAAAGGAAAAGGGTTTCTGTAAAGTATGAAGGTTGTTCTCTAAAAACGACTAAATGACAAGTATTTATAGTCTTCAATACTCCATGGTCTCTAGGGTTCTGGAATTGAGGCTGAGAAATGACTTTGGGCTTTAGAAATATGGGCTTTAATTTGGAGTTGGCCGGCCGCGGTCGAAAATGATGTGACCGCGGGAAAGAGGTGGTTGGCCGCGGTCGAGAAGCTTGTGACCGCGGGGAATGGGCTGGTGACGCAGTCGCGTAACTTGCTGGCCGTCTTTTAGTGGCTCCGGGGCTAATAGAATATCTTGAGATCCAACCGTTGGAATGTCTCCAAACTGGTTGATTCTTCTATAAGTTGTCCAATTTTGAGGGTGATCAGACGGTCAGAAGGTCTTCGTCTCTCCTTGAGAGTTCTGACAGTATGCATTTATCCAAAGGAGTTTTTTGTTCCAATTTGTGCCTCTTTATCCCAAATTACCTGAAAACTCTTTTAAAATCTGAAAACATAGAAATCCTTTGAAAACCTTTGAAAATGGAGTAAAAACACCTGTAAAAGACATTAAATTGATCTATAAAAATGGTCCAAATCCGGTGTTATCAATTCCAAGAGTAGTCATAAGTGATGGTGGTAGTCATTTCATAAACAAGATCTTGGAAGGGCTGCTTAGGAAGCATGGAGTCAAGCATAAAGTTGCTAGCCCTTACCACCCACAGACAAGTGGCCAAGTGGAAGTGTCCAACAGGCAAATCAAAGTTATTCTAGAAAGAACTGTAAGCTCCTCAAGAAAATATTGGAGCAAGAAGCTTGATGATGCACTTTGGACATATAGAACAGCTTTTAAGACACCCATATGTACTTCTCCTTTCAATTTACTTAATGGGAAGAGCTGCCACTTACCTTTGAGCTAGAGTACAAGGCTCTTGGGACTGTTAAACTGCTGAATTTTGACATCAAGACCGCCCAAGAGAAGCGGCTTCTCCAGCTACATGAGTTGGAAGAGATCAGACGTGATGCTTATGAGAGTGCAGGATCTACAAAGAAAGGACCTAGACTTTACATGATAAGATAATCTTGAAGAGAGAGTTCAAAGAAGGTGACTTGGTCCTCTTATTCAACTCAAGGCTCAAGTTATTCCCTGGTAAACTGAGGTCAAGGTTGTCAGGTCCATTCAGGGTCGTTGAGGTGAGAAGCTATGGTGTTTTGGTTCTTGAAGGAAAGGATGGCAAAGGTTTTGTTATTAATGGGCAAAGAGTCAAGCACTACTTGGTATCAGAACAGAAAGAGAGAGCTATCATAGTCTCTCTTGATGATCCCTCAACCCAGTAATGGGTATGAAAAGTCAAACATAGTGACGTTAAACAAAGTGCTCTTGGGAGACACCCCAAGCTATATCATTGTACATACTTTCTTTTTGATCTTTCTTTTATGTTATTTGGATTGTGTTAAAGGTTTTGTTTAGTGGTCTCAGGGTTTAGGAGGCTATCTTGCAAGGTGGAATGAAAGCCGAGGCATTTGACCACAATGAATTATTCAAGAAATTGGCTAAGTGTTTGCCATAGGCCTCGGTATAAAAGCCTCGGTACATGATAAGGTGAGGGTGGTCGCGAATGAAAAGTGTCAAACCTCGTACAAACACCTCGCCTGGAGCTGTACTGAGGCCATGAACTTTGGTGGATGCATTGTAAAATTGGTTAAGTTGTGGCAAAAACCCTCGGTTGTGAGGATGTTTGCGAAGAAACATGGCCATCCCTCGGTGTTTTACCTCGGGTGGGGCTGTACCGAGGTTATGGGCTTATAAGAACGTCTCCTGAATAAGGCTAAGGCAAAGCCATATACCTCGGAGTGAAACCCTCGGTACAGATGCCCGAGTTAAACCATACAAACCATTTAAGCACACCCTCGAACAAACACCTCGGTGAGACCGTACCGAGGCATTTGAAATGACTTGAAATATTTTTAAACATGGAATGATGTCTTGGGTGTTTCGTAACAAGCTGTTCTTCATCTTGGACGATAGAGACTGCAAAAAAAAAAAGCAAATAATCTCTGAAGGAAAAGAACAAATGTTGCCATTTTGAGAGGTAGGGCCACAAATAATCTCTGAAGGTCAAGGAGTCAAGGTGTTGACCAGTCAAGATGCTTAAACCCAGAGGACCGACCCTTTTCTTCACTCAAAGACAAACCTTTCCAGCTAAACCCGTGTTTGCTTTCTTCTCTTTTCCCTTCACTATCATATCTCTTTCATCTCTTCACCAAATTGAGTGATTCTTGTTGCATTGAGCTCATACTGAAGTCTGTTTTCTTGCTCTCTAATCCTATTTCACTCGAACTCACTGATTCCCAAGGTATTCCTTCCGAAATCATCATTGTTCCTCCGCAGGAATTCAGGGAAAACTGGTTTTAGGTCGTTTTGTGCCTTTGGAATAATTTTAGAACTTGAAAAACTTGATCTTGCACAGGAATACACTGATTCTTGAAATTTTAAAATTCTTGAGAATATGAACCGCAAACTCGCTTTTGGTGGAAATTGTTTTATTTCTTGAGTGAGTGTTTAGCACTGAGTTTAGGAATTGTTTCTAAACATTTGTTTATCACTCTTGACTTAAAGAATCATTTCCCATTGTTCTTTAAAGGAAATTTGGTTCTTTAATTTTTTTCATGAATTTTTGAAAATTTGGTGACTTTGATGCTATTTTCTTGGTACTCATTCTTTGTTTGAGGTTTCTTCTTGCAGATGACTTCAAGAACAGCCGCTCTTGCCCAGAAAAGGGAGCTGAGAAGAAGCAGAACAAAGGGAAGAGTGTGGCTCAAGAAAAATCTGGTGATGCAAGCAAGAACACCAAGAGCAATGGTAAGAAGAGAAATGGTGAACCAGCTGCCAAAAGAGCCAAGAATGATGAAATGGCTCTTGTTGTTGTGCCTGATCCAAAGGAAAAAGGCAAAGCTGTAGCTGTGATCTCTAACAATGAAGGGGAAGAAAGTGGAGCTGAGAGGGAATTGGTACTTGAACCGGCCATGGAAGCAAATGAACCAGCCAAGCTGATAACACCGTATTTGTACCTATTTTCACCATTGATTTCAAATGTTTTTTCAAAGGTTTTAATTATTTTTAGGAACTTTTATTATGATTTCCATGTATTTGTAGTTTCAAGTTTTTTTCAAGAAACTTAGGGAAAATGATGGAAAAATGGAATAAATCCACTTTTTCAGCTCAGAGTCATACCGTCAGAAGTTCAGCCTCAAATGAAGACTTTCTCACCGTTTGATCCAGCTCAAATTTGGAGACAATCAAGATGAGACAACCAGATATTCATAGCACTTTACATCACAAAGATCCAACGGTGCAATCAAAAGATATATGAAGAATAAGTTGACCCAACTCACTGGCCCCAAAAGACTCTCACCCGCGGGAAAGTGGCATTTTACATGCCCTGGAAGACTTTCACCCCCGGTGGACCTAAGAACGAGCCACAAGACCCAACATCAAAGCCCACTTCGCTATTCCTCTTCAGAGAATCCCTAAATGAGATCTGGAAGACCCAAGGACCTATAAATACATTTATTAGCAGCCCTAAACGGGTGTGTGCTCCTGTAATAAGATTTTGAGCCACCAAACTTTGTTTTTCTAGGTTTAGGCGATGGAGATGGGGATTCATCCCCAGATCCATTGTTCTTTCTCTTTTCTATCTTATTAAATTTTCTGTTTCATCTTTTGCATTCTTTCATGTCTTTTATCATTCCTTACATCATGTAGATTTGTCCTAGAGAGTCAAGTTGTTTGAAGAGTTTTCAACATATACACATATCGATTAGGATTTCTAAGTTTTTAGACCATATTCAGGATCTCATCTCTTCTAAGTTTTTCATATTGCATGAGAGTAGATTCATGACCTATTCTCTGAGCCTAGGATCGATCAGAGCTACGAGAGTGCTGTATCAGATCATCCATACCTAGCTTCAGAAGAACATAGTCGCTATAGAAGTCGAGAGCTACCTGTAGAGAAGATGTGAGCAGACAAATTCAATATTTAATGCATGATCTTTGTTCTGGCATGAGAGCGAGAGTTAATTGTCAGATCTGAGTGATTAGATGATTAAGATGGCGAGAGTTGGTTAATCATACACATGTCTATTCTAGTTCCATGCAGATCCTAGAAACAGATGAAGATAAATCGCCCGGAAACTAATTGGAAATGCCACCAAACATCGATTAGAGTAAACCGGAGAAGTCTAAATCGCCACCTATGAATTTAGAGTCTATAGTTTGAGTCGATATGCTTGAGATATTCTTTTTAAACATTCATTCTCAATTGCATCTTATTTCAGGTTAATATTAGATTAGGTTTAGTTTAACCAAAACCCCAAATCCCATGAGTTTATGACTTTGCTTAATTTCCCAGTTTGTTGTTTCTTGCACATTAGACATCCTCCCTGTGGATCGACACCCTAAGTCCTACAACGTACATCTATGTACTTGCACACCATGCCCGCAAGCCCATAAAGTTTTTGGCGCCGTTGCCGGGGAGGTTTTTAGTCTCTGGAGGTCTTGATGTTGTTGTGAGTGAGGGTTGTCAAGTTTTACCCTAAATGAAATCAATAGCCGCAAGTGCACAGCTGATCGATTTTAGTACTTAGGGATCGAATCAATAGGAAAGGAGGATCTTTCCTGCAAAAGCCTTCGAAAGAAATATAAAGTAACGAAGTCTAGAACCAGACAATTTTTGTAAAGGTTTTGGTGGTGTCTTTAAAACGTAAAAACTAATCTTAATAAGAAAACACGAGAATTAAAATGACCTAATAACTAAACTTAATGGAAAATCGACTAAAAATGAGAAAAACGCTAAACCTAATTGCTTAAATAAAATCGATTAAGAGAATGAAAATGATGAACTAATGCTTGATATAAAATCTGCGAAAATCAATAGAAAAGAGGCGCTAGTTTCAGGGAAAATTTCTCCGGGGTATGAACGATTCAAAACATTTCCAAAGAGTAAATTTAATAAGATCCTAGCTAAAACTTTTTGAACTCGACTCATGGACGTATAAATACGCCACTGTCGTTATCATAGACAACTATCTCTCTCAACCCTGACCAGTAAGTTTCCATTCTGGCCCTGGAAGAGAAAAGATGCAATATGTTTAAGATTCGTCAGCATTCACAAATCGCCCATAGGTAGGTTTCCACTCCTATGTTTTTTTTGCTTTTCTAAATTAGATCTGACACTGGATGAACACTTTCGTGTCACCAAGCATTTGAATCAGATTGTAGTTCATGACGCTACTCCCATGCACTAAAAGTAAATTCAGAATAAAAAGTTCTAGGATTCAGGTTCAATAGCTCATGGAATCCTCATCGAACACATATATCCCCATCGAAAGTTCCTTTGACCCAACAAAAAAACTACTCAGACAACGAAATCAAAAACATAGTATTAAAAAGTAGAGCAATAATCGAAATTGAAGAAGAAGGAAAAAAGGGTTCAAGAGATAGATCTCTCTCTCACTGAACCTAAAAACAAAAACCTAAAGTTGTATCTTTTCTAAAGTATTTTGTATCTCTCTAAAAATGACCTAATTGATAAGTACTCATAGTCTCAAATGCTCCATGGTGTCTAGGGTTCCAGAATTGAGGCTGAGAAAATGATTTGAGCTTTAGAAATGGGCCTTCTAACTCGGAGATGGCTGGCCGCGGTCGGAAAGGATGTGGCCACAGGGAATTGATGCTTGGTCATGGTCGGGTAGCCTCTGACCGTGGTGAAATGGCTGTTTGACGCGGGTGGAAATGCTTGCTGGCTGGTTTATCGGATATCTTGCTCTTGGCGTAACATTTGATTTAACCGTTGATTTGCCAAGCTGTAAAGTGTGCTGGAAAGCTGATAGTTCCATCTTTGACGTCTCTGAATTTGAGATGGATCAGACGGTGAGAAGGCCTTCAATCGCGGGTGAATTTCTGATGGTTTAACTCTGAGCTGAAAATCTGGTCTTCTATCCATTTTGTTAACATTTTCCCTAAGTTTCCTGAAAATATTCTTGGAACTATAAATAATAGAAAAACGTAATAAAAGTACTTGAAAGCAATAAAAA
This sequence comes from Eutrema salsugineum, assembly GCF_000478725.1. NCBI lineage: Eukaryota > Viridiplantae > Streptophyta > Magnoliopsida > Brassicales > Brassicaceae > Eutrema > Eutrema salsugineum. The sequence continues at coordinate 1,096,178 of NW_006256797.1, read as the reverse complement.
ATATAGAAAAAGTATTTCAAAACGATCCATAAAAGTGGTCAAAATACGGTGTTATCAACTCCCCAGACTTAAATCTTTGTTGGTCCTCAAACAAAGCAAAAATCTAAACTGGTTAAGTGAAAACAAAAATAGAAAATGCACAAATCTCAGAGACGTGAACTCCTAAACTAGAACCATAGATCGTGCATCAATCCACAACTTAGTCTAGAAAATTCTCACCAAGACACAAAAGATACTAGCCCACTTTTTCCGTCATGCAAAACTTAAACAATATAAATATCGATTTCAGTCAACTAGCTCTCTACATTCATTAAGTGCAAAGGTCAATTCTCATCAAAGACATCATCCAGGGTAGACGGTGTTTGGCATTAAAGGGCTGTTTAAGTGGTGGAGTTAAAGTGTTTCAGGTTACGTAATGAATCTGGAGGATGCAAGATAATATGCAAAACCGCAAGAGAGATAAGGACCTGTTGATGACCGCAATTTTCAGTCTCTTCTTGTTTTCCAATTTTGTTGCATATAGCGCTACATGTGGTAT
>NW_006256797.1:1006912-1095540 GCF_000478725.1 Eutrema salsugineum | reverse complement strand
TTGCCTTGGACTTAAAATTTGACCTCTCTAGACTTTCTAAGGCTTTCATTTCCTTTCCATTCCTATTTTTGGATTTTTTTTGTTTTTTTTGGAAAGAGGAAATGCCTTTTAAAGAGAGGCTAGAGGACAAAATTTTACCAAAACTTGATATTTTTCTAAGGCAAACTGAGCTTCCTCATGTGTTGAATTCTTCTGGGAAGTTTTCCGGCAAAATTGCAGGTCTCTGTCTTTGATGACTGAAAACTGCGTCATTCCTCTTTCTCTCCAACATTTTTGCAATTATCTGCATATAAGACAATAGAAAACAAGAGTGCATGTGGTTCGAAAGAGGTTTGGTTAAGGTGGGGAACTAGCTAAAGATGAACTAGCCATTTAGGATCAACAGAGAGTGGTAAAAGGGTAAAGGAGTCCTGAATGTATGATTCATTTGCCTGATTTAATGCTTTAATGAGAAAATTAAGTCCAAGTTAAGTCCAAATAAAACAGAGCTAGTGTATTCCTTCATCTAAATCGAAATCATTCAAATTCCTCTGGGGTACTTCGTCTCAAATGTGTTTAGCTACCGCCTAGTCTAGTCATAAATTATGAATTAGCACGTCACTAGGAATAGTTTAAAAGCACACAGTCAACTATCATTGATTTATGTTCACCATTCCCTTTAAAACGTATTTTATGTTGAAAACCGTTTTCGAAAAACTTTAAGCAAAATGCAAAAAATGTAGATAATACAAGACTCATGAAAGAAAAGTGGTTAGAAAGGGATGAAATCCTCCCCCACACTTAAATCACATTGTCTTTAGTGTGAAACAAGTCAAGATTGGATGAGAAAAATGCATAGATAATCGAACTTGGTAAGCCAAAGAGAACTTACCTGGATCTGGATGCTGGTGGAGATGGACCGGATTTATTCGTAAAGGTTTGGGAAGGTGATAGGTGGTGATGGAAGGTGGTGGGAAGTGATGAATGAGGTGGAATGGGGCTTGGTGAGGTGGAATGAGGTGAAGTGGGTGGTTTGGGATCGGGTATCATCTGAACAACGGTTTGCCGCGGTCAGAGAGACGCAGCCATGGTCGAAGTGGTGTTTCCCGCAGTCTGAAAGCCTGCAACCGCGGGGGCTTAAATGCGGCTTGTTCCTGCTTCTCCTTGGTTCCTGCTGGGCCGAGCAATCAGGGACCATCCTTCTTTTTTGTTTTTTCGGTTTCTTTATTTTTTTAGGTTTTTGTTTTATAAGAAACACCTGAAACTAAGAAAAAGAAAAAGATCAATAGAAAAAGAAAGAAACATCCTAAAGAAAACAATACCTAAATGGGTTGCCTCCTATTAAGCGCTTTTTTTTAAGTCGTTTAGCTCGACTTTGGTGTAGGACGTGGCTTAGTCCAATGAAGAAGACTTTGTCCTAAGACAAGTCTTTTTTTAACTCTCTTTGCTTTGCCTAACAGGTTCTTCATCACTCCAATGTCCTTCTTCAAACTCTTCTGCTGCAGAACTTTTTCCTGCTTTGCTGTTGTATGGTACAGCTTCTATAAACATCTTTGTCGATATTAGCAAATGAGATCCTCCGATTTGGCCAGTCCATTATAGCTCCAAAATTTGCTAGAAGAGACCATCCGAGAATCACTGGATGTGCTGCGTCTCTTGTTTCGACAATGAAGAAGTCGACAGGCAACAATGCAATCTCCTATCCTCAAAGGAATGTTGTGAGCTATCCCTTTAGGTGTTGCATTGGAATCTTCAGCTAGACTAATCTTTGCTCTAGTCCTGCACAGGTGCTTAATACCAAGTCTCAAAGCAATTACCTTGGACATCATGTTGAGACCAGCTCCGGAATCACAAAGTATATCTTTAAACATTTCACCTCTAATAAAACAAGAGATAAGAAACTGACCTGCACTTTCGGTTTTGTGAAGTGTTCGGACAGGTTTACCTCTTCTATTTCAGGGACTGATTTTTTGCTCTCACAGAAGTAATGGCCTATCATAAAGTCTTTGCAAGCTCTGGCAAAGGTGATTCCTTCAGGCGAATTTTGAACTACATCATTGAACTCATCAAGCTTTTCTTTGCTGATTTTGTTGGTGTATTAGCTGCATTCTTCAGGTTTTTGAAGGTGAATTTCATACACAGCTGCATCTGGTGATGTTAGGTATGGAGCTCGCATAAAGTACTTATGGATGTCCTCTTTAGACTCCTTACAGTACCTGAAAAAGACCTGTAGGCAACCAAATTTCCAGATATCATTGAAGCTTAGGTGAGCAGGGAATGTCTTGACCAGATTGTTAAACTCTATCAGCTTCTCTCTACTGATGTTGTTAGTGACCCATGGAATTTTCCCTGTACTTTCTTCTGAGGAATATCCTGCATCAGGATCCTTTACGAACAATCCATATTCTTCATCTTCAGAGTATTGCTCTTCATACTCGTCTTCACAAGACAAGGCCATTTTGCAGTGTAATAGCTTGTCCTTGTCTTCAGATTCTTGAGTGCTGATGGAGTATATCATCCGTTGGACGGGAGGTTTAGCTTCACCTAGGTGGGCTTCAGGCGAGCACTTACTCTTTTGAGTGGCACGAGGTTGCTTTCTGGAGTTGCGGGAGTCGGCTTTTACTGCAGAGAACGAGACCGCGGGGAAACGGCAGTGGGCCGCGGTCATAGGACTCGCGACCACGGGGAATGGTGTCCGAAACGGGTTGCTGCAGTTGCTTGCTCCTTTGCTCCCTGAATGATCTCCTGGATCTTATGGCTTGGTGTACTTCCTTTCTGGGCTTAAGTCATTAGTTTGGGTTGCTGAAATCTGCTCTCCAAGTCCTTGCATGATCTCTTCAACCTTTTCTTCAACTTCATCAAGAGCATAGACTGCTTTGTTCCATGGTTGAATCAAGCTCTTCAGTATTGTCAATAACTTTGTATACCTTCTCCGAAACTTCGACCGTGAAGTCATAAGACTCGTTCTTAGCTTCGTTGAGGGCCTTGTCTACATCATCGAGTTTGAAATCCAGGTCAGTGACCTTGTTCTGAGTGTTGCGGAGCTCATAGTTGTGCTTTGCTTGTTCTTCCTCCGTGCTGTTGAACCTAACAGCGATCATGGCTGCGTCTATGGGTGCTCGTTCCTATATCGATTTAACCTGGAAAACAAGGTTATCGATCTTCTCATTGAAAAGCTTCGACATTTCATCACTCCTTTTGTTTAGAGCGGCTGTAGTAACTGCTTGAGCTTCGATGAACTGCTTGATTACGGCTTCAAGCTGACTCAATCGATTACTGAGCTGGACGTTCTCATCTTGCTGGAAAATCTGGTGAGGTAGGCGATGCATAGGTGATCTAGGGTTTACCATTGGAGGCGTGTAGGGCTCGTCCAAGAATGCTCGGTAGTTTGGATTTGAGCTTCGAACTTCTTCGTATAGATCGCATATGTATAGATCTTCTCTGCATCTGGTGGCTTTAGGAGTGTTGTGAAAACCTCCATCGTAGTAGGGATTTCTATTTATAGGGTTCATTGCTTCGGGAACTGAAACAAAAAGAACCAAAAATAGAAATATGCAGAAAAAGGGTTCTATAGTCGATTAACCAACCTTTCTTAGGGTTTTGCGGAAAAGAAAATGCGTGCCCTACCCGGCAACAGCGCCAAAAACTTGATGTTGTCGTGAGTGAGAGTTGTCAAGTTTTACCCTAAATGAAATTAATAGCGCAAGTGCACAGCTGATCGATTGTAGTACTTAGGGATCGAATCCACAGGGAAGGAGAATCTTTCCTACTGAAACCTACGAAAGAAGTATAAAGTAAGGAATTCTAGAACCAGGCAATTTTTGCATGGGTTTTGGTGGTGTCTTTAAAACGTAAAAACTAATCTTAATGAGAAAATATGAGAATTAAAATGACCTAATAACTAAACTTAATGAAATCGACTAAAAACAAAAAAAACGGCTAACCTAATTGTTTAAATAAAAATCGATTAAGAGAATGAAAATGATGAACTAAAGCTTTAACTAAAATTTGTGAAAATCAATAGGAAAGAGGAGCTGGGTTTCAGGGAAGTTTTCTCCAGGGTATGAACAATTCAAAACATTACTAAAGAGTAAATTTAATAAGATCCTAGTTAAAACTTTTCAAACTCGAGTCACAAACGTATGAATATGCCACTGTCGTGATCATAGACAACTATCTCTCTCAACCCTGACCAGTAGGTTTCCACTCTGATCCTGGAAGAGAAAAGATGCAATATGTTTAAGACTCGTCAGCATTCACAAATCGCTCATAGGTACGTTTACGCTCCTATGTTTGTTTTGCCATCCCAAACTAGATCTGACACCGGATGAACACTTTCGTGTCACCAAGCATCTGAATCAGATTGTAGTTCATGACGCTACTCTCATGCATTAAAAGTAAATTCAGAAGAAAAATTTCTAGAATTCGGCTTCAATAGCTCAGGGAATATTCATCGAACTCATATATCCCCATCGAAAATCCCTTTGACCCAACAATAAAACTACTCAGACATGTTGAACGAAATCAAAAACATAGTATTAAAAAGTAGAGTAATAATCGAAATTGAAGAAGAAGGAAAAAAGGGTTCAAGAGATAGATCTCTCTCTCCCTAAACCAAAAAACAAAAACTTAAAGTTGTATCTTTTTTAAAGTACTTTGTCTCTCTCTAAAAACGTCCTAATTAATAAATATTTATAGTCTCCAATGCTACATGGTGTCTAGGCTTTCGGATTTGAGGCTGAGAAAATGATTTGGGCTTCAGAATGGGCCTTCTAACTCGGAGATGGCTTGCCGCGGTCGGAAAGGACATGGCCGCGGGGAATGGATGCTTGGCCGCCGTCGGATAGCCTCTGACCCTGGTGAAATAGCTGTTGGCCGCGGATGGAAGTGCTTGCCGGCTGGTTTACAAGACATATTGCTCTTCGCGTAACTTTTGCTTGAACTGTTGGATTGCCAAGGTGTAAAGTGTGCTGAAAAGCTGATAGTTCCATCTTTGAGGTCTCCAAATTTGAGCTGGATCAGACAGTGAAAAGGCCTTCAATCGGGGTTGAACTTCTTACGGTTTGACTCTGAGCTGAAAATCTGGTCTTCTATCCATTTTGTTAAGCTTTTCCCTAAGTTTCCTGAAAAGAGTTTTGGAACTACAAATACTAGAAAAACGTAATAAAAAGTACTTGAAAGCAATAAAAAACATAGAATAAGTATTTCAAAACGATCCATAAAAGTTGTCAAAATACGGTGTTATCAGGTCTAAACCTGGGAGGTTGAAGCCGCAGAAAACTATATATATGTCGAGTTTCTGCCAAAATAACATAGGAAGTAAACCAAACTCATAAACGCCCTAACTTTAATTATTTTCTGCTTATTCTTTCTTCTGTTTGCCCTAGTTTCAGAATCTTTGAAGCATGGATCATCCAAGAAGAAACCCTAATCTTGAGCGAAGGTTTTGCAACCTGTGTGAAGCTCCCTGCGCATGTGAATCACCATCCATGCGTGATTCTGATTATCATGTTCGGAACCCTAATCAGAACCACCACCATGGAGACTCGCAAACTCCACACCACCGAGATGAGCCCTATTCGCCACATCTGGTGAACCGTGACCATCTCATCCCTTACCTCATCAGATTCTGCACCAGAACTATGAGAACAATCGACTTAACATCCTGCTTAATCGATTGGAAGCTAAGCTGAATCGGTTCCTTGCCTCCCAAGCCCTCATCGAAGCCGCCCTACAAACAAGGATAGATGCCATCACCATTGACCTTATCAAAAGGTTTGATGACCTTTCTGAGCACGTGAAGACACTGGAGGATCAGAGAACCAAAGACAATGAAGTGTTGGATCAGAGAATGAAGTCTGTCAAGGAAGAGTAGGATAAAAACAAGTTCAACATTCGACAAAATGAAAGGGAGCTGCAAACCCTAACTTTCAAGATCGATGAATTGCATAAGGAGCTGAATGAAAGCAAGAACCAGACCTACGACTACACATTGGAGCTGTGGCAAGAAGTAGCTAAGGTTGAAAACAAGACAGAAGAGCTTGATGCTACTTTAGATAAAGTTGTTTATGCTTTTGATGAAGTAGAAGAGAAAGTTGGAAAACTTTCTAAAGAACATAAGGAGTATGATATGAACACTGGAACCAATGATTTGGATACCCAAGACGTGCCTGACAACCACTGGAAGCAAGAGAACAACAATGGAGAAGAAGAGATTGAAGAAGCAAGCATGGAGAGCCGGAGGAGCTGACCGCAGCTGGGAGCATTCCACCAGCGGCTAGAGTCACTTCCACCGCGGCTCTGAGCTCCTCAACCGCGGTGAAGCATGATTCTTCAGACTGGGAGAACTTTCAACCTCTTTCTGATACCTGTTCAACTGAAGACTGACCTCATGTAACCAGATCTAGGCTGTTTAATCAAGCTGTTTTCTCAATCACTTCACAATCATCAATGGAAAAGGAGGAATCCATCACTTATGCATCTTGCAACATGGTTTACACTTCTGACAATGAGCTTGAAGAGAAATTTTCAGAAGATGAAGCGATGGTTTGTTTGTTGAAGATCCAAACCTTGGGGACAATTCATCTGATGATAACTCATAACCAATAACCAAGAGCATATCCAGAGAGAGAGACTAATCGAATTCAACAAATTTGTGAAGTCCATTCCTCTCTATCTCGGATTCGACGATATCTGGAAGCAAGGCTGCAATCAAGTTTTCTTCAGATACAGCAAAGAGACTAAGGAGAACATCTACACTTATTTCAGAAGAGCCAGGTATCTATCTTTTCCTAGATCATCACCTGATGAAGCTGTTTACAGGATCCATCTCAAAGATCCCCAAGAAGCTAGTGACTACACAAACAAGATCAGCAAAAAACCACTTGAAGAGTTCAATCAAGTAGTTCAGACTCTGCCCAAAGCAATTTCATTTGCCAAAGCATGTAGAGACTACATGATAAGATACTTCTTTTGTGACAGAAAAGAATCTATCCAAGAGATGAAAGACTTGTTCACACACGCCCAAGAAGGTAGACCAGTTCGAACTCTGCACAAAGTTCAAGAAAAAGGTCAATTTCTTATCTCTTGTGACATTAGAGGTGAAAGATTTCTCAATATTCTTTGTGATTCTGGAGCTTGCATTAACATGATGTCCAAAGCTACTACTTTGAGACTTGGCATTAAGTACATTTCAAGTACCAGGACAAAGATTAGCTTAGTAGATGATTCAAGTGCAACACCAAGAGGGATAGCCCGAGATATTCCTCTAAGGATTGGAGATTGCATAGCACCTGTCCAGGAGTGAAGACCAAAGATGGCTCATATCCAGTTATCCTTGGATGTCCTTTCTTAGCAACTGCTGGAGCCATCATGGATTGGCCCAACCGGAGAATTTCTTTTGCAAATATCAACAAGGATATCTTCTATGAAGCTACACCAGGCATTTGAACCAGAAGAACTCTGGAGTGATGAAGAACCTGCAAGACATAACAAGAGGACTTCAAAAAGAACTTGTTTTAGGACAAGATCTTATTTGACCTAAGCCTTTTTCCTTGCAAAGTCTAGCTAAGGACTATAAACCAAAGGGCTTGATGGGAGGCAACCCATTTAGGTACTTATTTGTTTTTGTTTAACTTTCTTTTTCTATTAAAGTTTGGTTTTTCTTATTTTAGACAGGCCTTAGTATGCATCTAAAAAAAAAGAAGAAAAGAGGAGCTGACTGCGGCCGAGGAGCCTTCAGCAGTGGCCAGAAGAAATTTTGCTGTGGCCACGAAGACTTGGCCTGCGGCCAGCACGAGTCCCACCGTGGCCACGACGTCCTGAACCGCGGCCAGCAACAATCCGGCCACCCTTGGCCACTTCCACCTCTACCTTGATTCAAACCAGTCCAAGTTTGATCAAGCACCACTCCACACCATCTACCATCCACCATTCAACATCCTACCACATTCACAACCACCTCACAATCCATCACCAACACCAGGTAAGTTTTCTTTTCCTTAATATTTTTAAATTCTTACATACTCTATTTCTCATCCTTGCCTGATTTATTTCACACTTGGGACAGTGTGATTTAAGTCTAGGGGAGTATTTCATCCCTTTTCTAACCACCTTTTCTTGCATGAGCCTTTGCATTCTGCATTTTCCTTTAAAATTTTTCAATTTTTCGGTTTTCTTAAAACTTTTCAAAAGTCTTTTGAGTTTCAAAAAATGTTTTTTAAAGGTCAAATACAATTTTAGGGAATAATGACAAAATCGATGATGATAACCAATCTATTTGCTTCTACACTAATCATTCATAAAAAGCTCTTTCAAGGTTTAGCACTAGACTAGGCAGTAGCTAGACTACTTACACTACGAAATCCCACCAGAGGACTTCTATTCATGGAGATCTTTTCTGACAGGTTATACTAACTCATTTTACTTGGACATAATCTTGACATCTAATTTTCTCATCAATGGTTTAAAAAGGCATAATGATATACATCTAGGACATCTTTACCTTATTGTTACCACTCTTTGTTGTCCTAGATGGTCAGTTCATCTTTAGCTGGTACCTCACCCTTAGCCCAAACCTTTATGTTCAAACCTTATGCATTCTCTCTTAAGTTTTATGTCGACAGATATGTGCAAAATCGCCGGAGAGGGAGGAACAACATAGCTTTCAGTCACTCAAAAGAAGGACTGAATGAAACCGGGAAGGAAGTGTACCATGCAATCTCAGAAAGCCTCATGATGTCTCAAAAAGCTCATTTTTAAAGGTAATTTTTGTGCTCCCTAAGACTCTAAGTCAAAAGGAGGTTTCCCCTTTTCCAAAAAACAAAAAAAACGAGAAAAGAGAAAAAGAAAGAAAAGAAAGGAAACAAAGAGCCTAAAGAGTCTTAGAAGCCGATATCATTTGAGCCAAGGCAATAGGCATTCACCTAAGGAGTTATGGATTCACAACCTGGACAAAAAATCCAAGTCTAGGGGAGTTATAAGGAGAACCTGAAGAAAGGAGATCAGAAATCTTGAAGCAATGATAAATGTGACTGAAAACTGTGGGGGCATTGACTGTTCCATCCTCTCTTGCTGTTTTGCATAATGTCCTATCTCTCCAGAAAAAAGTAACCCTAAACACATCAAGCCTTACCATTAAAAAGCCTTTTGATACCTAACCTTGAATGCCTTGTTTAATATCCTTTTGATGAGAATCACTGAAACCTTTAATGAATGTTAAGAGCTAGTTGACTGGAAGTTAGTTCTAAGTGTGTGGATTTTCGCATGACAGATTAACGGACTAGTTATGTTTGTATTTTGGTGAAAATTTTCTAGAGTTGATCTGATTAATGCATTATCCATAATTAAGGTCTAGAAGTATGGTTGCTGATATTTTTGAGTTTCCTCTCATTTCTGTTGAATGATATTTTTCCAGATTGGATCTTGTTTTGTTTCAAGAAAAACAAAGTCTTAAGTCTGGGAGGAGTTGATAACACCGTATTTGTACATATTTTCACCATTGATTTCAATTTTTTTCTCAAAGGTTTTAATTAGTTTTAGGAACTTTTATCATGATTTCCATGTATTTGTAGTTTCAAGGATATTTTCTGGAAACTTAGGGACAATGATGGCAAAATGGAAGATATCCATTTTTTCAGCTTAGAATCAGACCGTCCGAAATTCAGCCTCAGATGAAGACTTTCTCACCGTCCGATCCAGCTCAAATTTGGAGAAAATCAAGCGGAGACAACCAGCTTTCCACTGAACTTTAGATCACAAAGATCCAACAGTGCAATCAAAAGATATATGGAGAACAAGTTGACCTAATTCACTGGCCACGGAAGACTCTCCCCCGCGGGAAAGTGGCATTTTACCTGCCCTGGAAGACTTTCACCCCCGATGGACCTAAGGACAAGCCACAAGTCCCAACATCAAAGCCCACTTCGCCATTCCTCCTTAGAGGAGCCCTAAATGAGACCTGGAAGACCTTATGACCTATAAATACATTTCTTAGCAGTCTTAAATGGGTGTGTGCTCCTGTAATAAGAGTTTGAGCCACCAAACTTTTTTTTTCTAGGGTTAGGTGATGGAGATGGGGATTCTTCCCCAAATCCATTTTTTTCTCTTTTCTATCTTATTTACTTTTCTGTTTCATCTTTTGCATTCTTTCACATCTTTTATCATTACTTGCATCATGTAGATTTGTCCTAGAGAGTCAAGTTGTTTAAAGAGTTTTCGATAGGTACACATATCGTTTAGGATTTCTAAGTTTCTAGACCATATTCTGGATCTCATCTCTTCTAAGTTGTTCATATTGCATGAGAGTAGATTCATGACATATTCTCTGAGCGTAGGATCGATCAGAGCCACGACAGTAGTGTATCAGATCATCCATACCTAGCTTCAGAAGAAAATAGTCGCTATAGGAATCTAGAGCTACCTATAGAGAAGATGTGAGCAGACGAATTCAATGTCTAATACATGATCTTATTTCTGGCATGAGAGTGAGCGTTAATTGTTAGATCTGATTGATTAGTTGATTAAGATGGCAAGAGTTGGTTAATCATACACATGTCTATTCTAGTTCCATGCAGAAGATAAGTCGCCCGGAAGCTAATTGGAAATGCCACCAAACATCAATTAGAGTAAACCAGAGAAGTTTAAATTGCCACCTATGAGTTTAGAGTCTATAGTTTGAGTCAATTTGCTTGAGATATTCTTTTTAACAATTCATTCTGCATTGCATATTATTTCTTGTGAATATTAGATTAGGCTTAGTTTTAACCAAAAAACCCCAAATCCCATATGTTTATGACTTTGCTTACTTTTCCAGTTTGTTTTTTCTCGCAGCATCCTCCCTGTGGATCGACACCCTTAGTCCTACAACGTACATTTGTGCACTTGCAGACACTAGGGTTTTATAAATTTAAAACTTTTTTTAGGACCAACGGACTTGTTAAAAACAAATTCTAGGCCTGCAAGCCCATCACAAGCCAGCTGAGGAGAGACATCTGCAAAGAGAGAACATTACCGTGGAGCTGTTCAAGCGGCAGTTTGATAGGGCTACAATGATGCAGGCACGGTTCCCTGATGAGGTGGTGATGAGAAAGCAATGGATTTATGATGATGTGAAGCAGATTTTCAGAAAATTGGGGTTAGAAGCTTTCTTTGACATGAAGGAGATTGCTCATGACAAGATCACCCAACAGTTTCTTTCAACCTTTGAAGCCTACAAGTTCCCTTCAAGACATCCCAAGAGGCTTCAAGATAATGGTTGTGGCTACATTGAATTTGTGGTGAATGGTGTTCAATATGAAGTTGGTTACAAGGAGCTGAATGACATCTTTGGGTTCCCACAAAATGGCACCATAGCTTTTGGCCCTTATTGTAGTGGGAAGAGCAATACCAGCTGGATCAGAAATCCAGCCAACAGATATGCACTTCAATGCTTGGCAAGCATGTTCTTCACCACTTACAACACATGGGTCATTCATGCTTGTGAGATGGAACTTCTGGGTCATGGTCTCAAGCCTTTCATCAAGCACACACGGAACAAGGAGGAGTATTATGGTCCTTATAGAGTGCCATGTCTTGGTGCTTTCTTGGGAACTCAGTTGCTGGCTTATAAGAGCAATGCATGGTGTGATAGAGAAGATTGAAGCCAAGGAGTTTGCAATGTGGATGGCTAATCACCAAGATCTTGAAAGCTAAAGGGTTTGTATTCACTGACAACATTATGTGATGTTATTGTGATATCTCGACAGGTTCTGATCGATCCAAAAAGTTTTCCAATGATTTTTTTGATTAATTTTTTATTATAAGTGCGTTTTTCTAAGGGTGCGATTTTGGAGGCGATTAGGGTTTTGCGCTTTTCTTCCATCTCAAGTTAGCTCGCCGACGCAGCTACGGTGGCGATGGCTTTGCCGGAGGCTCCGGGGGATCCTCCAACACAGCCTCTGTCTACGCAGACGGCTACCTTTGCTTCAGTGGTGCAGAATAAGAATGTTCTAAAGCAATACGAAGTGGTGATTTCAGATGACGAGGGTCAGGGTTCAGTGGAAGTGCCTGATGAGGTTTTTGAAAATGCTTCGCCCTTATGGGAAGATTTCGTGATCGGAAAGTTTTTATCGGCGGCGCCTCATGGCGCTAAAGTTCACGTGATCGTGAACAAAATTTGGAACCAGGGTGAAAACTCACAGAAAGTGGATATTGAGGTAATCAACTCCACAACGATGAAATTCAAGATCCCAAATCCGCAGATCAGAGCCCGTGTTCTGCATCGCGGAATGTGGAATATTGCAGCGATCCCTATGGTCGTAACAAAGTGGTCTCCCTTCACGGAGGAAGATATCCCGGAGCTGACGTCTATTCCAATGTGGATGCACTTGCGAAAAGTTCCCATGAACATGTTTTCCTGGAAGGGATTGAGTTTTATCACCAGCACAGTTGGGGAACCAAAACATCTCCACCCAGAAACTGCAGCTTGTTCAAGTTTTGAGATAGCAAAGGTGTTTGTCAATGCAAATCTCACTAAAGAATTGCCCAAGACAATAAAATTCTCTAAAAATGGCAATGAATCACTGGTGGAATTCTCATACCCCTGGCTTCCACCAAAGTGCAACACGTGTAACAAATGGGGACATTTAGTTTCGTCTTGTGTGATTCATAAGAAAAAACGGGTGGATGATAGTATTGAGGAGGAAACTGCAGAACCAGAAGAGGGTGAAATCCGCAAAGAGCCTGAGGAGGTTCTTACACTTCAGACCAAATCAGCCTCGGTAGGGGGTGTTGAACAAAGTTCTGAACTTATTGAAAAAGGGGATAATAGCGAGAGTGCAGAGAACACAGCTGATAAAGCAGAGCAATGGACAACCGTTTCACCTGCAAAGGGGGGCAGAAGTCCAAAAAAGATGCATGCGGTGGCTGATGAAGCTCATATTTCTGCATCAAAGTTTGATATCCTCAGCAAATCGGGAGAGGAAGGGGAAATTTTAGAAGAGGAAGGGCAGGTGACCACTGACATCCATCAGCAATCTGTTCCTCCAACGATCCATCCGCAAAAACAAAAAGAGCAACACTCGGGAAAACCTGAAAGAGACAATGTCGAAGCTACTTCGGTAAGACAATCTCTTCCACGTGATTCCAAAAATAAGCACAAGTTCTTGGTGGAGACTTCTACTCAGGCATCTAAGGATACCCTTACTGCTGTGGGGAAAAAAGTCTCTCGCAAAAATAACTAAATGTCGAGTTTCTGTTGGAATGTTCGCGGATTCAACAAAACCTTTAAACATTCCATAGTTCAGGACTGGTTTCGGGAAACAGATATGCAGTTTGGTTGCTTGTTGGAGACGAGAGTAAGGGAAATTAAAGCTGGGAAGATTGTAGGTTCGCATTTCAGGGACTGGTCTTTCATGGCAAACTATGAATATAATCATCTTGGACGCATTTGGATTCTTTGGAGACCAACGGTTTGCTTGTCCCCTGTTTTCAAAAGCGAACAGATGGTAACCTGCTCGGTGTTAGCTGATGGAGCTGAAAAAGAATTTTTCTGCAGTTTCGTCTATGCACTGAATACGATTGAGGGGAGAAAGAGTCTGTGGGAAGATATGAAACATCACCAAGATTCACCAATGTTTCGTAATAAACCTTGGATGATCATGGGTGATTTTAATGAGATTTTGGAGACTGAAGAGCACTCCAATTTTGAAAATTCGCCAAATATCTCAATGGGAATGAGAGATTTTCAGGAAGTTGTAAGGCATTGCTCTTTATCTGATATGGGAGGTCATGGACCACTTTTCACTTGGTGCAACAAGCGGGAAGAGGGCCTCATTTGCAAAAAACTTGACCGAGTTTTAGTAAATGACATATGGCTCTATCATCACTCGCAAGCTTATTGTGTGTTCGAGTCAGGGGGCTGTTCAGACCACTTGCGATGTCGGATTCAAATGGGTTCTCAGGGCACAAGGAAGAAGCGGCCATTCAAATTTATTAATTCAGTCGGAGGAATGGCTGAGTTTGCACCATTAGTTGCAGAACACTGGTCTAAAACAGAGGCGCTTTTCCACTCCACCTCTGCTCTATACCGATTTTCGAAAAAGCTGAAAACCTTGAAACCGGGCATTCGGGACTTGAGTAAAAGGAAGTCTGGGAAATTAGCGTTAAGATCAAAGCTGGCTTTTCAGGTGCTGTGTGAGAAGCAGGGCGCAACACTTATAAACCCGACACCAGATCGTATAAGAGAGGAGGCAGAGGCTTTTGAGAGGTGGCAGAGGGTAGCAACTCTTGAGGAGGAGTTCTACAAACAAAACGCTAAATTACACTGGTTAGAGGTTGGTGATCAGAACACAAAGGTTTTCCACAATGCGGTTAAGGTCAGAGAGGCAAGAAATGGCATAAGGGAGATTCTATGCTCAAATGGTGACATCGTGAAAACTCAGGGTGAGATCAAAGAGGAAGCCGAGCGCTTCTTTCATGAGTTTCTCACCCTAAAACCTGTTGACCTGGAGGAACCATCGATTCATAAATTGGAGGAACTGCTAGACTTTCGCTGTACGGCTGAGGATAGTAACCTAGTTGTGAAAGAAGTGACAGAGGAGGAAATAACAAAGGTTCTGTTTAGTATGCCATCGAACAAATCTCCCGGCCCTGATGGGTATACTAGCGAGTTTTTTCGAGCAGCCTGGAAAACGATTGGAAAAGACTTTATTGTCGCTATCCAATCCTTTTTCATCAAAGGCTTTTTACCTAAGGGTATCAACTCGACAATTCTTGCTCTCATACCGAAAAAAAACAGAATCCAAGGAAATGAAAGACTACCGTCCAATCTCCTGCTGTAATGTCATTTACAAGGTTATTTCCAAGATCATTGCGAACAGACTGAAGGGTATGATGTCTCGGCTCATTGATCCAAACCAGACAGCTTTCGTGGAGAACAGATTGTTAATGGAGAACATCCTGCTAACAACAGAATTAGTAAAGGATTACCACAAAGTATCTATCTCTGGTCGCAGTGCTTTGCAGATAGATATCTCTAAGGCCTTTGATTCACTTCAGTGGCCCTTTATCCTTAATGCTCTTAAGGCAATGCAGTTCCCACCCCAGTTTATCCATTGGATTCGCCTCTGCATTACTTCTGCCTCATTTTCTGTTCAAGTCAATGGGGAATTGGCAGGGTTTTTCAGAAGCGAGAGAGGCTTAAGACAGGGTTGTGCGTTATCACCTTATCTATTTGTCATGAGTATGAATGTTCTGACAAAAATGCTTGATGCTGCGGCAAAGAGAAGGGAAATTGGCTATCATCCTCGTTGTCAAAATCTCTCTCTCACTCACTTATGCTTCGCAGATGATGTTATGGTTTTCACAGATGGGAAACAAAGATCGATCGATGGAGTTCTAAAGGTCTTCCGCCAGTTTGCAAGGCTATCAGGTCTTCAAATCAGTGTGGAAAAATCGACGATCTATATGGCAGGATATCACAAACTGAGCGAGAAGCCATTCTTGCGAATTTTCCTTTTGCCTCTGGACAGCTGCCTGTGCGATACCTAGGCCTACCACTCTTGACAAAGTGTATGACAGTTGGAGATTACAAGCCCCTGATCGAAAAGATTCGAGGAAGAATCAGCTCTTGGACAATTCGACAGCTCTCGTATGTAGGGCGTCTTCAACTAATTCGGTCAGTTTTGATGAGCATAATGAACTTTTGGATGAATGCTTACCGTCTACCGAGTGCTTGTGTCCGCGAGATAGAGAAACTCTGCGCTGCTTTTCTATGGTCTTCCAAGCTTGAATACAAACAAATCAAAAGTGGCATGGAATATGATCACTCGAAAGAAAACCGAAGGAGGTCTTGGTTTAAGGCCACTCAAGGAGGTCAATACAGTTAGTGGTCTGAAGTTGATCTGGCGATTACTCTCACCAAATCAATCACTATGGAAGAAGTGGGTTTTTATGTATCTGATACGAAAGGGTACCTTCTGGTCTGTAGGAGATAAACAGAATGCTGGTTCATGGATGTGGTGAAAAATTCTGAAATTGCGGCCTCTGGCTAGGGATTTTCACCGGGTTGAAGTTAAGAGTGGCAGTAATACATCCTTCTGGTATGATCACTGGTCGTCGCAGGGGAGACTCATCGAGTCTTTGGGAGTTAGAGGGTGCATCGACTTGGGCATTCCTCTAGAATCGACCCTTGAAGATGCATTCCTCACGCACAGACGGCGTCGTCATCGACATACTCTGCTAAACAGAGTTGAAGATGAGATCGAAAACGCAAAAACTAACGCGGCTGCAGGTGTGGAAGATGTGGTTAAATGGATGTGTAGACTGGCGTTTACAAGGACAGATTTAAATCTAAAGAAACTTGGATGATCATAAGGGAACACCACCTCCGGTGCGATTGGAGCGACACTGTCTAGTTTAAATACGCAACTCCAAAGTACAATTTTTTGCTTTGGACTGCAATGCACGACAGATTGGCCACAGGGGATCGCATCCTATATTGGAATGCAAATGTGGACACATCTTGTTCCTTATGTCATCACCCTTTGGAGACACGACAACATCTCTTTTTTGAGTGTGCCTATGCGAAACAGGTTTGGGAACCACTCGTCAAAGGCATTCTCACCAACAGATACACTTGCAACTGGGATGACATCTTGCGCATTCTTAGAGACCACAGCATCGACAAAACTCTCTATTTATCCTTAGATATGTTTTCCAAGCAACAATCTACGGTCTATGGAGAGAAAGGAACGTGTGGCGGCATGGAGAAAACCCCTCTCCACCTCAGAGATTGATAAAGGTTATTGATAAGACGATTCGAAATCGTCTAAGCTCTATTCGATCTAAGGGAGTGAAGGACTATGAAAATGGTCTGGTTCACTGGTTTGGCACCAGACTCTGATGTAATATTTTTCTTTTCACCACTTAAAACAATGATGCACTTGATGTAAAACAGTTTTTTGATTGAATACAATTTTACATTCTTTCAAAAAAAAAAAAAAAAAAAAAAAAAGGGTTTGTATTCCCTGAATCTGTTGCAAAGCCTGGTTGCTTAAATGAGGCTTATCTTCTCAAGACTGGTTTCTTAGAGGGCAATGTTGGTGGTAGCCTGTGCTATAGCTTCAAACAGCTAGTTGATGACAATGTCAGAGTCCTTCTACCCAACCAGTCCATCACATCACTACAAGAGACATGTAATGTATCTTTCATTCTCTTAAAGGATCAGTTCTACAATTCTGAGATTCATCCACCAGTTGGGAGGAGCAAAACTTGTGACAAAACCTGTCCAAGTAGACCACAAGATGAACCTCTTGATGTGGAGTCTGATGGTGATCAAGCCCAAAGACCCCCAAGGAGAAATAGTGCAAACATGTACCATTTTGATCCAACTGTTTGGGGAACACCTGATTATCATGGTCGCAAGCTGTATGAGAGGACAAGTGGGCTTCAGCAGTGGTGTAAGTGGCAGGACAAGACCATCCACAAACTTGTTAACTGTGTGAGGCAACCCAAGAAGAAGGTCGAGAAGCTCAGGGCACCTGCTTCACCAGCAAAAGATTCGGCCACATATCCAGCACCGGTTCAAAAGGAAGAGATAAGAGAGAGTTCTACAGCTTGTGCATCAGAGTTGCCACTGGGTAAAGAAGCTTGGATTGATCCAGCAACAGCTTTTCTCCCTGAGTCACTAGAAAGCAGCCCACCAATGAAGCCATCTCCATCACGTTCCACTTCCAACCCCTCATACTATGTGGGGTCTATCCTCAGTGATTAGGTACCATCTCCAAACCCTTTGTATATATGGATATAGATCTTTTTTCACTTTGAATTTTGCTTGTTTTATTTTGCACGCCTTTCTCATGCTTTATAACACAAGGGACTGTGTTATTTAAGTGTGAGGGAAGAGTTTTATGTTTGCTAATCATGTTTTCTTTGATCTTATTTTCTATTTTGAGTCTTGAGTCTCATTCATTCATATAGTTGCATCTAAGTGCATATAAAAAAACCAAAAAAAAATCGAAAAATCAGAAAACTTTTCACAAAAAAATGTTCATTCTAGTTGCATTCACATTTTTAGAATTGAGTCTTGTTGCGTAATCATATAGGTTGCATAATCATATAGGTTGCATCATTGCATGGTAGTAATGATAGATTTTTATTTTCCTTGAGAAAACATCACTTTGAGAATTTAGTTCATGGCCCAAGTTGTTAGTTCGTTTATGCTTACGAGACTTGAAAAGATTTGGATCTGTGATACAAGCTTAAATTTAACTCAGCTCTAGCAAGTGAAAACCTTAAATTTGATTTGAAAATATATTGTGATGCATTGTTTGAATAAGCTTGTGGGTACTTATATACATATTTGAGCTAGAAACCCATTTTTACCACCCTTTTCCTTACCTCAAATAGCTGAATCCATACTTTGGATTAGTTTCCACACCCTGAACCCAACCTTCCTTCAAGCCAAATGTTTGTGAGTGATTGAGAGCCCACCTTGAATCAAACTTAGCAGAAAGTGTTAGGTTTAGAGCGACAAGGGCAAGCCTTATGGTGTTTAGTTCCATCATCAAGGAACTGAAAGGTTTTGGCAAGAATCAAGTGTGGGGGAATGGTCTGTTGGTGAGAGTTTAAAAGAGAGATGTGTGGAAAGTGAAGAGTGGTGAGATCAGCATTCCGGGAGTTATCGGCAATTCCCTGTACTGCAGGAAGCAAGTTATCGGCCAAAACGCCTACCGGGTGAATTCTTATCGGCCAAAACGTGTACCAGGTGGAGAAATTTTTATCGGGTGATGATTATGGTCTGATCGTACAGCCATCGGCTAAAAATCATGGTCAGATGGAGTTTGGCTCGGTAAAATGCTGTACCGGATGAGGAGACTATCGGCTAAATTTTTATGCCGAGGGAGTTTTTTTTTTGACAGCTAAAAAAGCTTACCGTGGTACATGAAGACTCGACCAAAATATCCGGTTCCCGATGCACATCAAAGATCAGCCGTTTGGGGAGTCTTAACATCCGATTTGGCTTCTGGGCTCTTCATAAAATTTGAAGGATTCAGCCATGGTTCCAGAAAATTTGGAATCAGTGCATTCGGATCAGTGAGCTGAGAGTTATAGCCATCAGGAGATGTGTCCGTCTCGCTTCCATTCTAGACCTATCCGATGTGCTTTAAAGGTTACGCTGGGTGATGCTCTTCCTCTCCGATTCAGTTTTTGGGGCCTTCATCAAGATTCAAGAACTTTGAGTTGTTTTTCCATAACACTTAAGATAATACGATTTGGAGCTCTGAGCTGGGAGATATTGTTTCTGGAGTGAACATGGGTCCAGAAATCTCTTTCTGACCGTTCCGATAAACTGTAAAGATTGGCCGTCCGAGACACCTTCCACTCCCCGGATGCAAATCAGTTCTTCACCAAAGTTTGAGCTGTTTGAGTGATCTTTCACGTGGAATTTGTTTCATATTATTTGGAGTTGTGAGATGAAAGTTACAAAAAGCAGAAGACACACATATCAGTTCGAGTTTCAAGGAGCAAATTTGTGCTAAGTGTTTCACAAGAACCTCGGCTTGGCCACCTCGGGGTACCTATACCGAGGGTCATATTCACGAAATTTTGGTCTCTACCTCGACCATAAACCTCGTCATAGCCCAAGCCGAGGCATTTTGTCATCATAAACACCTCCTGAAATGACTAAGTGTCAAAGCTGTGTTCTTCGAAAATCAAGAAATTCTGCTAAGTGTTAGAAAATAACCTCGACCAAGGTACCTCGGTATGGCTTTACCAAGGCTATTTTTACGAAACATTTTGTCAAGCCTTGGTCATTTACCTCGCCTGGAGCCATACCAAGGCTTTGCATGAAGAAGGTTCAAGAGCATGAATTTGGCTAAGTGTTTGGAGGCCTCGGCTTAAGACCCTCGGTACAAGGTCAAACCGAGGTATGCTTCGAACATATTGGTCCAAGCCTTGAACAAACACCTTGGCACAGCTCATACCGAGGCTTTCTCATACACATCAGCTCACAAAGACTTCTCTGATCACAACCTTTTCACGTGAAGATCAAAGACAAGGATCCGCACATGTTCTTGAGATGTTCATGCATTTCTAGCCCAGATGCAAGACACCCTCGCCATAAAGACCTCGGCACAAGACTTGTCTAAGCCGACGGTCTGACCCAAAGACCCAGCAAGATCGGTTCAGTACCTGGTTTGTTCCAGGCTGATCCAGTTCTGTTTTAAAATTTATAAATACTATTTTGGCGAAAACCTAATTATCTTTATGCCATTTTCGTTTTCCTTTGGCTCTTTAGTATAAAAACCTTGGTTCTAAGAGATATCTCTGATTTCTTAATCGATTTTAAGAGTGTTTCTTTGCATCAAATCATTTCTCCATCTCATTCAAAGCTTCTTAATCATGCTTAACATCACTCCTTTCAAAAGATCAAGTGTGTTAACTATGATTAGTGAGTAGATCCATTTTAAGGTTTTAGATAAGTATGTTAGGATTCTAAGATGTTAGATTAGAGAGTTTAGGGGTTAGATCTTGCATCATCCATTCTCTAACAAGCTGTTCTCAAAGCTAGATCTTTGCACATCACTCTGGTCTAGATCTTAGGCATTTCACCACCGAAAAGGTGTTTGTAGAAATGCCTGAACCAAGCTTGTTAAAGGTTTAAGTGTTTTTCATCATGAGAATGATTGTTTAATGCTTAAATGACTTATTATACTGATTCTTAATGCTTGTTAATTCATGCTTCTCAAATGGAAATTTGGTATGAAAGAGGATTAGCATTGGATTTTAATGCCTTCATGAGAGGATTATCTTACTTAAGAGTCTATGTTAAATAGTTTTGCTTGATTGTTTGTTCATTTAGCTCTCTAGTTTAGCATTAAAACACCCTAACCATCTATCTTGTCTAAGACGTTTCCCTCATCATATTCATATCATCATCACATGTTTATTGTTATTGCTTGCTTTAATTTTCATTAATCATTTGTCATTGTATTGTTTAGTTTTCAGTTTAAGCACTTGTTATCAATCAAATCACTCATATTGCTTGAATTAAGAAACTATCTCATAGATAAGTGTCTAAACAACATTGTTGGATTCATAACCCTTTATTCTACAACTGATAAAGGGGATTGATAACCTCCTTAAGAGTCCCAAAACTCTTAGTTATCAGTGGTAACTTTCTGTATGATATTTCCACAACAGCGTTTCAGTTTTTGCGCATCTTACATTCATAGCTTGCAGTTCTTCCAAATGCAACCTGCTTTTCCTTAAGATAGTTGGTGATGCACTATAGGTAAATGTTAAGAAATCTACTACTATACTAGCTTTGCATCTACTCAACATATGGATTCAGAACTGCTGTATTCATGAGGATACTGTTGAGCTATGTCTTCCTCTTTATCTGTAAGAGTAACTTTTGTAGCTTTCTACAGAGGTCTGCCTTCAAGGACAGGTTGATCTGCCTCAGTATCTTAATTATGATTAATTTCTTCTTGAATTTGTACACATTTCTGTAGAAACTTCAAACAAACTACCATGCATTCACCAGCCATACACGCTTCTAGCCTTGCAAAATTCTTTACATATGCCTTAAGTGTCTTCATATACCTACATATCAATTAAAAAACTTATTACTTACCACCAGTATACTATTAAAGTATATAACAAAAAAAAAAATAATACCTTTCCAAAGGATACATCCATCTGAAGTTTACAGGCCCACCCAAACGTGCTTCCCTTGCTAGATGTATTGGAAGATGAAACATGATGTCAAAAAGTGAAGGCTCTATAATTGGCACATTTTTCCCACAACCTCTGATTCTAATGCTAGAACCTTCTCTGGATCAATAACACATTGACATAGTCTATTGAAATAATTACAGAGATGAGTCAGTGCACTCCTAGGCCCTTTTGGCAGTAAACCTCTAAATGTCACAAGAAACAAATTTTGCATTAGAACATGATGGTTATGTGATTTTATAATACCAATAATAGGAGGATCAACTGAAACACAGTTAGAGATATTTGCACAATATCCATCAAGGCCTCTGATGTGGATAACATTTTGAAAAATCTACGTTTTCTTCCTTAGAAAGCCAATATGCAGCTGGAGTTAAGTAAGTTTTCTTCCCACGTACCTCTGTATGTAACTTGCTTCGAATCTCAATGTCTTTTAAATATTTTCTTGCTTTCAAGCCATCCTTTGATTTTCTGCTATGCATCAGAATAGACAATAGTGCATCAGACACATTTTTTCCACATGCATGACATTAATGTTGTGCCGCACATGCATATCTTGCCACATAATGTATACATAGTTTTCAGAAACACAATTTAGTAGTTTAAATTAAAACCTGAATGCAAATTTAACCGCCCAGTAAGGTAAGTCAAAGCATATAGACCTTTTTCCATTGCTATAGGTCACTGTCTTATTCATATTCTTCGGATGAAATCACATCATCTTCTTGGACATTGTTTCTTTTTCTCTTACCTGTCTTATCTTAAGATCTTCCAAAATCATTCCTAAAGTCCTTAAGGCTCTCAAGTATTTATTCTCCACTCTAAATTCTATTTGTAGTCCCAGCCTCCACAGTGTTGTCAAACCACCTTTTTCTATGTCTGTAAGGATTACCAAGCCTGAGTTGCTTCTTATTTCCCATATATACCTGCTTTTGACTAAACTTTAACCACCTATATGGTATATCCTTCCCAGAGATATTACACGCTTGTTTCTCCTTCATTTTACATCCAGCTATTGTCCCTAACGCTTTATAGTCAGTGATACTCCACAACAACAAAGCTCTAAAAGTGAAACTCTCCTTCTGAAATGAATCATAAATTTCTATACCTTCATTCCACAAATCCTTTAGGTCATCTGTCAATGGTCGTAGATAGACATTAATGTTGTTGCTACGTGCGCTTGGTCCAGGGATCAACATTGTCAACATGATATTCGCTGCTCTCATACACTCAGTTGGAGCCATATTGTGATTGACTAAGAGGACCGGCCATATGCTGTGATTTGTGTTCTGAATAGAGAATGGATTCATCCCATCTGTAGAAAGACCTAGTCTAAGTTTTCTAGCTTCAGAAGCGAACTTCGGCCATTTCTCTTTAACCTGAAACCAAGCCAATGAGTCCAATGGATGCTCCATAGTACCATCTTCACTAACATTATTGAAATGACAACACAAGTCTTCAGCCATCCAATTGATCTAAACATCCTCCTAAATTATGTCTTTTATCAGAAAATACCTAAGCACATTTGCTGGAATCCCTTTCTTGTCCCTTCCAGAGTGCTTATCCCTTTCCCATCTTGATTGACTACATCTTGGACAGTTCACCTACTCTTCATACTGACTCCAATCATTTTTGCATGCGTGAATGACATCATAACCAAAACCAAAAATCGTCAAAAAAATTCCTCATCTCATCATTAGACTTAGGCATGACATTGTCTATAGATAGCATATCATGAACTAGCGACAGAAGCTGATCAAAGTGGTTCTCTGAAATCCCACTCTTGACTTATATTCAGTGAAGTCCCATGATTGCATAAACCTTGATGTAGTTCAAAAACATCAAGTTCAATGTAGTTTCTGCATCTTCTAACTTCTTCCTAAACTCATATTCTTCTTGGCTATCTCTATCCTCAAACTGATTTACATTCTGCTTTTGAGATGGTTGATTCCTTCACTCACCAAAAAACTTATCCTTATGAAATCATAAGCCTCATATTCAGACGTATCAACATCAATTGTCTGATCGTTCCTTATATCCTCGTCCTTATATCCTTGTGTTTACTCTAACATTTACTTCTCTTGTACTTCTGATTCATTCCTCTAATCACTAGATGTTCCAACACTATCTCAGTTGACTGATGGCAAATATTTCAGCAATCAATGCAAGGACAGAAACATATCTGATGGATAACCTAAACTTCTCGCTGAATCAGACACAAACTTTGTTGCTCTTTCCTTATACGCAAGGCTATTCCTATAAGTTAAAAGAAAGTGAAAAAATAAAAATTTGGAATCCCCAATCATATATTGAAATCAATGAATATGTGTAAAGACAGTCGAATTACTACCTTGTTACAACAGCTCCGACCAAATGTGCATACATGTACTTACCAAAGACAGTCACGTTGAGACACAACAACATAACAGAACCATATCTGATAGAAATCAAATTTAAGTGAGATTACCTGATAGAGTTTGTTCTCTTTTGCTTAAACGAAATCTTCCTGCAAATGAGTAAGAAAAAACAAAATTCAATTTAATATGCAATGAGAAAAGTGTAAGAATGGAGATGAAAACCCTGTGATTTATGAGGGAGAGTGTCGGATTAGGGGAAGTAGATTAAATTTTAGGGCTGGAAGTAATTGGGGATTTTCCAGTTTGAAGACAAAATGGATTTTTGAGGCTAATTTTTTCGAAGTGCCACGGGAATGAAATTATTTTTTTCCTCCTAACTGTAACGCTTGCAATGAGGTATCTGCTAAAAAAGAGAACATTCAACTTATTAAAACACGCAAAAAAATAGTTTTTTTTAATCTAACATTATATCGTAGCGTTTAAAATATGCAAACGCTATATAAAAACCAAAGGTATTATAACCATAGCAGAATTACCAAAAACGCTATTTTATAATGCTATATAAAAACCAATATTCTTGTAATGTTTACGTCATATACTCAATATTAAACCAGATAATTATATGAAAAAGTAAATATAAATAATCAAGTAATAATATATTTCATCATTTCTATTCCTAACGACCCAACATATTAAAAAAAGAAACAACACAACATTTTAATGAATAAAATATGGGAGAGTTTCAGATTTAACCTGAATTTTAAAATCAAACACTAAATTAACCTCTTTTTTCTTTCTCCAACTTTTGCCATTTTGTCACAATTCTATCTTTCTCACTCAAGATATTAACGAAAATGCCATTATAAACCAATTATTTCGATTTTTTTAAATATTGGCTAAAGTCTCTTTGAACCTCCTAAAACCTTTTTTTATTACAATAATGCCATCTTCTTCAATACCTTCAACCACCATGAACAACCCCAAAAATAGAATAAATACTTCTCAACCAATTTTAAAGCTGTAATAAATTAATATGAGAGCTCATACACTCATAACCTTCTATATTCTTTCCTAATTTCTTCTCTAAAATTTCTGGGCTGAGTTACAATGTCAAAGGTTATGCATTTTTGGGGATTTCAGCTTAATCAAGACTTGGGTTGTTTTTTTTTTGGTCAAATTCAGAGTTTTGGGTGCATGAGAGACCTAAAAACAAACTCAAAACCGATATAGGTAATGATAAACTTCAATTTTGGTAATATCTATATATGTATCGTGAAAGTAGACTTAACATAAGGTTATTTTTGCAATTGACTTCTTAAAAGTAGACTTCATTAAACTGCACGAGAAGTCTACTCGATATCATTTGAAAACAAAAAAAAAACTAGTAGATTTCGTTTGAAGGCATAAGAAGTCTACGAAAGAAAAGAGGTTATTTTTGTAGTTGACCATATTTTGACTTTTTAATATAGACTTCTTTATGAAGTCTACTCTTTACGTCTGCATAAGAAGTCTACGTTTAAGTTACTTTTATAGTTTGACCAAAAACGTATAGGTCATTTTAGTGTTTGACTACAGTTTTTAAAAAAATAAAAATTCAAAAAATTCCGAAAAACTTCAGTAGACTTCCCAAAGAAGTCTAAAAACTATAGACTTCTTTGGGAAGTCTACTTATATTTTTCGGTCAAACTTAGAAGGAATCTATTTTTGAGATGCATTGACTAACAAAGTAGACTTCTATTGTACACTTCATGTAAGAGTAGACTTCTCTGATAGTCTACTTTTGAAGTCTACTTTTTCACCGGGTTGAAGTTAAGAGTGGCAGTAATACATCCTTCTGGTATGATCACTGGTCGTCGCAGGGGAGACTCATCGAGTCTTTGGGAGTTAGAGGGTGCATCGACTTGGGCATTCCTCTAGAATCGACCCTTGAAGATGCATTCCTCACGCACAGACGGCGTCGTCATCGACATACTCTGCTAAACAGAGTTGAAGATGAGATCGAAAACGCAAAAACTAACGCGGCTGCAGGTGTGGAAGATGTGGCTAAATGGATGTGTAGACCTGGCGTTTACAAGGACAGATTTAAATCTAAAGAAACTTGGATGATCATAAGGGAACACCACCTCCGGTGCGATTGGAGCGACACTGTCTAGTTTAAATACGCAACTCCAAAGTACAGTTTTTTGCTTTGGACTGCAATGCACGACAGATTGGCCACAGGGGATCGCATCCTATATTGGAATGCAAATGTGGACACATCTTGTTCCTTATGTCATCACCCTTTGGAGACACGACAACATCTCTTTTTTGAGTGTGCCTATGCGAAACAGGTTTGGGAACCACTCGTCAAAGGCATTCTCACCAACAGATACACTTGCAACTGGGATGACATCTTGCGCATTCTTAGAGACCACAGCATCGACAAAACTCTCTATTTATCCTTAGATATGTTTTCCAAGCAACAATCTACGGTCTATGGAGAGAAAGGAACGTGTGGCGGCATGGAGAAAACCCCTCTCCACCTCAGAGATTGATAAAGGTTATTGATAAGACGATTCGAAATCGTCTAAGCTCTATTCGATCTAAGGGAGTGAAGGACTATGAAAATGGTCTGGTTCACTGGTTTGGCACCAGACTCTGATGTAATATTTTTCTTTTCACCACTTAAAACAATGATGCACTTGATGTAAAACAGTTTTTTGATTGAATACAATTTTACATTCTTTCAAAAAAAAAAAAAAAAAAAAAAAGGGTTTGTATTCCCTGAATCTGTTGCAAAGCCTGGTTGCTTAAATGAGGCTTATCTTCTCAAGACTGGTTTCTTAGAGGGCAATGTTGGTGGTAGCCTGTGCTATAGCTTCAAACAGCTAGTTGATGACAATGTCAGAGTCCTTCTACCCAACCAGTCCATCACATCACTACAAGAGACATGTAATGTATCTTTCATTCTCTTAAAGGATCAGTTCTACAATTCTGAGATTCATCCACCAGTTGGGAGGAGCAAAACTTGTGACAAAACCTGTCCAAGTAGACCACAAGATGAACCTCTTGATGTGGAGTCTGATGGTGATCAAGCCCAAAGACCCCCAAGGAGATATGGTGCAAACATGTACCATTTTGATCCAACTGTTTGGGGAACACCTGATTATCATGGTCGCAAGCTGTATGAGAGGACAAGTGGGCTTCAGCAGTGGTGTAAGTGGCAGGACAAGACCATCCACAAACTTGTTAACTGTGTGAGGCAACCCAAGAAGAAGGTCGAGAAGCTCAGGGGACCTGCTTCACCAGCAAAAGATTCGGCCACATATCCAGCACCGGTTCAAAAGGAAGAGATAAGAGAGAGTTCTACAGCTTGTGCATCAGAGTTGCCACCGGGTAAAGAAGCTTGGATTGATCCAGCAACAGCTTTTCTCCCTGAGTCACTAGAAAGCAGCCCACCAATGAAGCCATCTCCATCACGTTCCACTTCCAACCCCTCATACTATGTGGGGTCTATCCTCAGTGATTAGGTACCATCTCCAAACCCTTTGTATATATGGATATAGATCTTTTTTTCACTTTGCATTTTGCTTGTTTTATTTTGCACGCCTTTCTCATGCTTTATAACACAAGGGACTGTGTTATTTAAGTGTGAGGGAAGAGTTTTATGTTTGCTAATCATGTTTTCTTTGATCTTATTTTCTATTTTGAGTCTTGAGTCTCATTCATTCATATAGTTGCATCTAAGTGCATATAAAAAAACCAAAAAAAAAATCGAAAAATCAGAAAACTTTTCACAAAAAAATGTTCATTCTAGTTGCATTCACATTTTTAGAATTGAGTCTTGTTGCGTAATCATATAGGTTGCATAATCATATAGGTTGCATCATTGCATGGTAGTAATGATAGATTTTTTTTTTCCTTGAGAAAACATCACTTTGAGAATTTAGTTCATGGCCCAAGTTGTTAGTTCGTTTATGCTTACGAGACTTGAAAAGATTTGGATCTGTGATACAAGCTTAAATTTAACTCAGCTCTAGCAAGTGAAAACCTTAAACTTGATTTGAAAATATATTGTGATGCATTGTTTGAATAAGCTTGTGGGTACTTATATACATATTTGGGCTAGAAACCCATTTTTACCACCCTTTTCCTTACCTCAAATAGCTGAATCCATACTTTGGATTAGTTTCCACACCCTGAACCCAACCTTCCTTCAAGCCAAATGTTTGTGAGTGATTGAGAGCCCACCTTGAATCAAACTTAGCAGAAAGTGTTAGGTTTAGAGCGACAAGGGCAAGCCTTATGGTGTTTAGTTCCATCATCAAGGAACTGAGAGGTTTTGGCAAGAATCAAGTGTGGGGGAATGGTCTGTTGGTGAGAGTTTAAAAGAGAGATGTGTGGAAAGTGAAGAGTGGTGAGATCAGCATTCCGGGAGTTATCGGCAATTCCCTGTACTGCAGGAAGCAAGTTATCGGCCAAAACGCCTACCGGGTGAATTCTTATCGGCCAAAACGTGTACCAGGTGGAGAAATTTTTATCGGGTGATGATTATGGTCTGATCGTACAGCCATCGGCTAAAAATCATGGTCAGATGGAGTTTGGCTCGGTAAAATGCTGTACCGGATGAGGAGACTATCGGCTAAATTTTTATGCCGAGGGAGTTTTTTTTTTGACAGCTAAAAAAGCTTACCGTGGTACATGAAGACTCGACCAAAATATCCGGTTCCCGATGCACATCAAAGATCAGCCGTTTGGGGAGTCTTAACATCCGATTTGGCTTCTGGGCTCTTCATAAAATTTGAAGGATTCAGCCATGGTTCCAGAAAATTTGGAATCAGTGCATTCGGATCAGTGAGCTGAGAGTTATAGCCATCAGGAGATGTGTCCGTCTCGCTTCCATTCTAGACCTATCCGATGTGCTTTAAAGGTTACGCTGGGTGATGCTCTTCCTCTCCGATTCAGTTTTTGGGGCCTTCATCAAGATTCAAGAACTTTGAGTTGTTTTTCCATAACACTTAAGATAATACGATTTGGAGCTCTGAGCTGGGAGATATTGTTTCTGGAGTGAACATGGGTCCAGAAATCTCTTTCTGACCGTTCCGATACACTGTAAAGATTGGCCGTCCGAGACACCTTCCACTCCCCGGATGCAAATCAGTTCTTCACCAAAGTTTGAGCTGTTTGAGTGATCTTTCACGTGGAATTTGTTTCATATTATTTGGAGTTGTGAGATGAAAGTTACAAAAAGCAGAAGACACACATATCAGTTCGAGTTTCAAGGAGCAAATTTGTGCTAAGTGTTTCACAAGAACCTCGGCTTGGCCACCTCGGGGTACCTATACCGAGGGTCATATTCACGAAATTTTGGTCTCTACCTCGACCATAAACCTCGTCATAGCCCAAGCCGAGGCATTTTGTCATCATAAACACCTCCTGAAATGACTAAGTGTCAAAGCTGTGTTCTTCGAAAATCAAGAAATTCTGCTAAGTGTTAGAAAATAACCTCGACTAAGGTACCTCGGTATGGCTTTACCAAGGCTATTTTTACGAAACATTTTGTCAAGCCTTGGTCATTTACCTCGCCTGGAGCCATACCAAGGCTTTGCATGAAGAAGGTTCAAGAGCATGAATTTGGCTAAGTGTTTGGAGGCCTCGGCTTAAGACCCTCGGTACAAGGTCAAACCGAGGTATGCTTCGAACATATTGGTCCAAGCCTTGAAAAAACACCTTGGCACAGCTCATACCGAGGCTTTCTCATACACATCAGCTCACAAAGACTTCTCTGATCACAACCTTTTCACGTGAAGATCAAAGACAAGGATCCGCACATGTTCTTGAGATGTTCATGCATTTCTAGCCCAGATGCAAGACACCCTCGCCATAAAGACCTCGGCACAAGACTTGTCTAAGCCGACGGTCTGACCCAAAGACCCAGCAAGATCGGTTCAGTACCCGGTTTGTTCCAGGCTGATCCAGTTCTGTTTTAAAATTTATAAATACTATTTTGGCAAAAACCTAATTATCTTTATGCCATTTTCGTTTTCCTTTGGCTCTTTAGTATAAAAACCTTGGTTCTAAGAGATATCTCTGATTTCTTAATCGATTTTAAGAGTGTTTCTTTGCATCAAATCATTTCTCCATCTCATTCAAAGCTTCTTAATCATGCTTAACATCACTCCTTTCAAAAGATCAAGTGTGTTAACTATGATTAGTGAGTAGATCCATTTTAAGGTTTTAGATAAGTATGTTAGGATTCTAAGATGTTAGATTAGAGAGTTTAGGGGTTAGATCTTGCATCATCCATTCTCTAACAAGCTGTTCTCAAAGCTAGATCTTTGCACATCACTCTGGTCTAGATCTTAGGCATTTCACCACCGAAAAGGTGTTTGTAGAAATGCCTGAACCAAGCTTGTTAAAGGTTTAAGTGTTTTTCATCATGAGAATGATTGTTTAATGCTTAAATGACTTATTATACTGATTCTTAATGCTTGTTAATTCATGCTTCTCAAATGGAAATTTGGTATGAAAGAGGATTAGCATTGGATTTTAATGCCTTCATGAGAGGATTATCTTACTTAAGAGTCTATGTTAAATAGTTTTGCTTGATTGTTTGTTCATTTAGCTCTCTAGTTTAGCATTAAAACACCCTAACCATCTATCTTGTCTAAGACGTTTCCCTCATCATATTCATATCATCATCACATGTTTATTGTTATTGCTTGCTTTAATTTACATTAATCATTTGTCATTGTATTGTTTAGTTTTCAGTTTAAGCACTTGTTATCAATCAAATCACTCATATTGCTTGAATTAAGAAACTATCTCATAGATAAGTGTCTAAACAACATTGTTGGATTCATAACCCTTTATTCTACAACTGATAAAGGGGATTGATAACCTCCTTAAGAGTCCCAAAACTCTTAGTTATCAGTGGTAACTTTCTGTATGATATTTCCACAACAGCGTTTCAGTTTTTGCGCATCTTACATTCATAGCTTGCAGTTCTTCCAAATGCAACCTGCTTTTCCTTAAGATAGTTGGTGATGCACTATAGGTAAATGTTAAGAAATCTACTACTATACTAGCTTTGCATCTACTCAACATATGGATTCAGAACTGCTGTATTCATGAGGATACTGTTGAGCTATGTCTTCCTCTTTATCTGTAAGAGTAACTTTTGTAGCTTTCTACAGAGGTCTGCCTTCAAGGACAGGTTGATCTGCCTCAGTATCTTAATTATGATTAATTTCTTCTTGAATTTGTACACATTTCTGTAGAAACTTCAAACAAACTACCATGCATTCACCAGCCATACACGCTTCTAGCCTTGCAAAATTCTTTACATATGCCTTAAGTGTCTTCATATACCTACATATCAATTAAAAAACTTATTACTTACCACCAGTATACTATTAAAGTATATAACAAAAAAAAAATAATACCTTTCCAAAGGATACATCCATCTGAAGTTTACAGGCCCACCCAAACGTGCTTCCCTTGCTAGATGTATTGGAAGATGAAACATGATGTCAAAAAGTGAAGGCTCTATAATTGGCACATTTTTCCCACAACCTCTGATTCTAATGCTAGAACCTTCTCTGGATCAATAACACATTGACATAGTCTATTGAAATAATTACAGAGATGAGTCAGTGCACTCCTAGGCCCTTTTGGCAGTAAACCTCTAAATGTCACAAGAAACAAATTTTGCATTAGAACATGATGGTTATGTGATTTTATAATACCAATAATAGGAGGATCAACTGAAACACAGTTAGAGATATTTGCACAATATCCATCAAGGCCTCTGATGTGGATAACATTTTGAAAAATCTACGTTTTCTTCCTTAGAAAGCCAATATGCAGCTGGAGATAAGTAAGTTTTCGTAGAAAATCACGTTGGCCATCAATGCGCTGAAGAATATAGTGACGTTCGAATTCAAAAAGCATGCGAAGAAGTACACAGTCGCCGAATGTCCATCAAAGATATGTGATTGGAGAGTGTTGGGGTGTCAAGTTGGCGAGTTGGCGAGTCGGCGTTGTATGAGGTGAGGAAGGCGTGTTTGAAGCATACATGCCACCCGGACACAAGAAAGAAATTTTCAAAACATGCTACTTCTAAAGTCATGGCGGCTTTGCTGAAGTCTAAGTATGAGAATGCAATAGTTGGGCCACGTGCGAGTCAGCTACCTGCGATTGTTCTCTCCGAATATAATATTACAGCCTCGTACTGGAAATGATGGAAAGCTAAGGAGCTGGCTATATACTCTGCTCACGGAACAGAGGAGACTTCTTTCAAATTATTACCGATTTACCTCCATGTGCTCAAGTATGCTAACCCCGGCACCATAACGCATTTGATAACCGAGAGCAAGAGAGATGAAAAAGAAGGAAAATGTATTACCAGGTTTAAGTCCGTATTTATGGCATTGGCTGCGTGTATATCTGGATGGAAACATTTGAAACAAGTAGTTGTTGTTGATGGGACTCACCTCACTGGTAAGTATAAGGGTTGTCTATTAACGGCCAGTGGACAAGATGCTAATTACCAGGTATTTCCAATAGCGTTCGCCGTTGTTGATGCAGAGTCTGACAAGACGTGGAGGTGGTTCTTTGAGAAGTTGTTAGAAATAATTTCAGATTCCTCTGATCTTACTATTATCTCAGGTAGGCACGGTGGAATTGCCAAAGCTAAAAAGAAATGGTATCCACAGTCACACCACGGTGCATGCCTTGTCCATATCCAGAGAAATGTTCACGCTAAATACAAAGGTTCCGGTCAGAAAGGGTTGGTGGGAAAGGCTGGAGAAGCGTTCACAGTTTTTAATTTCAAGAAACTATACGCAAGGCTGAAGGATGTTTATTATGGTTGTTGGGAGTACATGGAAAAAAACCCTCTTGCGCTGTGGACTAGATCACACTTTTCTGGTCAGAGGTATAATCTGACCTCCAGTAACATTGCAGAGTCTCTGAACAATGCACTATTAGCTCCCAGAGACAGTCCAATTGTTGCAATGCTAGAATTTATCAGGCGAATGTTAAGTAGGTGGCTTGAATGCAGAAGAGAGACCATTCAAAAGATGGATGGTGACGTTACAGAAGAGGTTGACAAGTTAATGAACCTGCAGCAGCAAAAATCTGCTGCACTTTCGGTTCAAGGCATTTCTTTGTGGGAGGTTGAAGTGAGTTATGAGTTCGGTGTACGGAGGCTTGTTAATCTCCTAAACAAAACATGCTCATGTCTAGAGTTTCAGACATTGAAATACCCTTGCTGACATGCAATGGCCGCGGCTAGGCTTCGCCAAGTGGAGTACACCAGTTTGGTTGATCCAATTCTTAAGAAATCAATTTGGAGTGCAACAGTTAGTGGCAAAATCCTACCAGTGCCCGACCCTGACGACATTCGTATCCCAGCAGAGGTGCGTGAACTTAATATTATGCCACCTAAGGCAAAACGTCCATCAGGAAGGCCTACGACAAAGAGGAAACTTTCAGCAGGAGAGTATCCTCAGGTTAGTGTACACTAAACATATATTTTTTCCCCGGTGATACTGATTACTGATTAATGATTACTGATATACGCTGTTGCAGGTTGCGAAAAAAAAGAAGCCAAACAAATGCTCTAGATGTGGAAATGCCGGCCATAACCGGGCAAAATGCAAGGAACCATTGGGTTGACCGGGTGTGGCTATTGTGTGTCTCTTGATGTTTTTTTTGTGGGGATGTTGCTTTGTTTTTTGGGTTTGTTTGTAGCGTACACTATGTTTCCCTATATTTAAACTTGGAAAGGCATGAACTATGTTTAATTTTTTATGAAATTTATGATGTTTACTGGTCAGGGTTTAGGGTTTAGCCGGTGGACATGTTGCTATGTTTTTTCGGGTTTGTTTCTAGCGTGTACACCCTTGACGGTGGACACTGTTTGTGTACACTGTGATGGTGGACAACATCAATCAGTTTACATCATATAGTGTATTTGCATTTATGGCTTATGTATAAGTTTACATTTATATGGTTTAGGATATAAAATTAAGTTATGGACGTTAAGGGTTATGGGTTAGGGTTTAGGCTTTAGGGTTTAGGGCTTAGGGTTTACGATGAAGGCTTTAGGCTTTATCTTATTAAGGAATCAAAATAATTAGAACAGGCATGGATCTGGATCAAAATAATTATCAAAGACATGGTTCTATAGCAGAGAAAGAAAACTTTATGAAAGACATGGATCTGGATCAAAATAATTATCAAAGACATGGTTCTATAGCAGAGAAAGAAACTTTATGAAAGACATGATTCTGGATCAAAATAATTATCAAAGACATGGTTCTATAGCAGAGAAAGAAAACATTATATAGAAAACGGACAATGATCGTGTCTTTGAATTGAAATTGTAGGACAGGACAACACGAGTAAACGGTTTTTTCAAAAAGCAAGTCATTACAATTTTGAAAATCGCAATAATGAAAGCAGTGTCTGAGTTCAAAAAAATCAAATTGGAAACGACAAAAACTAGTTAAGTACCTTTTTTGAAACCTGTTGCACCGTTTGACCGACTCGTTTCCCTTCTTTACTTTATAATGTTTTTCCGGTCGTCCTCTATAAAAACTGTCCCCTGCCTTCTTCAGTGAAACAAGTTTCCGGAGACAGAAAAAGTTAATAACAGCAAAAGTTACTTACTTTCTAAACATGTACTCTGCGAAAGTGGTCTCATTGCAATTGAAGGAAGTGGAGAGGAAAAACAGTCCATGTTTCAGTACAGGTATTTGATGGTTAATTTGTAAATAGGGCATTAGTTAAGTTTTAGTTTTACAGGGTCGGTCTTTTACATCGTCTACCTAATTAGTGGTTTGCCGATTTCATTAGGACCTGTGGGTGAGGACTTGTATCACTGGGAAGCTATCATAACGGGGCCTAAAGGTTCACCCTATGAGAATAGTGTTTTCAAAGTAGACATTCACTTTCCGCTTGACTACCCTTTCGCGCCACCTAGGGTAAGGAATGAAGCATATGATTGCTCTCTAAAATTGCTGTATTTTTAGGGTTTAGGATTTAGTCAATAAAGATTTCAATTACTAATAACACTTATATTTTTCAGGTGATGTTCAAAACAAAAGTGTATCACCCAAACGTTAATACTTATGGGAACATTTTTCTGGAGATGTTGAACCCAACTCACTTCAGGACCAACAACAGTATCAATGATGTATTTTTACACATGAAAGAAATAAATCGTTATTGTCTTTTAGGGAATATAATATAGTAATTCCGTTTAAATAAGGGCTTACCTGTGTTTACATGTATATGTAATCAGGTACTGACGGAAATACACCAAATGTTTACTGCCCCCCCAAATAGGCGAAGGACACTTTTTTGTTGAAGAAATTGCTAGGATTTACGTGGAAGGCAGGGCTGCTTTTGAAACCACTGCACTTGCGTGGACGGTGGAGCACGCCGGAGGAGCATAAACTCCTTAATTGTACTTTTAATTATGTTTGTTGAATTGTGTATTTTGTTTAGGAAAAAAATAAGACCTCTATTTTGTTAGCGTGTAGTTGGTTGGGAAGTTTATAACTTCATATTAACTTTTTAATATCATTTTGTGGTTTTTATGTTTTGGATTTGATAAAATGTCGAAGCATAAATTGTCCAACGATTTCATGAAACATAAATCATGGAATATTAATTCAAAGATTGTTCATTACATACTAAAAAGGAAATATATGTGTACACTTCATATAGTGTACATATACTCGTGTACACTTGCAACGGTGTACAGCATAAACTTATTTTTAAAGCTTTTCGCAGATACGCCTACCACACCAATATATGAAGCAACCATTGCAAAGTACTCGGATCTCAGGTTCGAAATGATCAAATGCACAATCAGGCAGCTTGATGACGTCGTCGTTTGGATATGAAAATGAGTTTGAGTACGTATCCATGTATGCAGTTCCGTAATATGAAATCTCAAGAATTAACTCCTCACCTAATTGTCGCACGCGCTCTGACTGTAGACTTCCGTGATGCGTTGCCAACAGCTGCAATGTTTGGCTTGCGGAACAAGGGTCACCCAAGCAAACGCTGTACATGGCGGATGCCAGGGTCGAGAGAGCGTCGGTGGGAACATTTCATTCCAGCATGGTCCTACTTGCAATGAGATCTGCGCCTCTTGTTGCAAGTCTCAGGCCTTCCGAGTATCTTGCCTCAGGGTTTCCACACGCCAAACATCTCAGAAAGAATGGGCGTCTTTCATTTCCAGGGCATATGTCGTTGGGGACACAGCAAAGGGCATAAATGTTGGAAGCTTTGAGGACATCGTCGGTGAAAACAAGCCGGAGGGTGCGCTTTCCAGCGCGCACAAATGGTCCGAGTCGCCAAAATTCTTCACTGCCGAGCCTCTTCAGGATTTCGATAAGAATTTCATCAGGCAAGTCTGGGAGCGATATGTTCGGGTTTAGGGTTTGTTATGTTTGGTTTAGGGTTTTTTTTCGGTGGAAAGGATGCAAGTTTTGGTAAGACAAAGCGAAATCATCATATATGGACTTCACTGGTGTGTGGTTGGGGGGTGGAGAATTTATTATACGGTTGAAAATAATATAATAGTGTACTTCCTTTTAGTAAATATCTCACCTACCCGTTTTGTACCTCCAATTTTTTGGAATAATGTTCAGTTCTCTTTTATTAAAGTGCCCGAAACTACTAGTTACATTTATAATGTAGTGCAACGTGTTGGGGTCAGTTTAGCAGTTATTGAAGTGGCTCTTATCTGTATACCAACCACGAATTAGGACATTTATATATCTATCCACCTTGTCTACAAATAAAGCGAATCAAATTTATTTCTCACCAAAGTGAAACAACAATGCACTACTTAGACGATGATGTATTAGGGTTAATAGTAAAAAACGTAGCTGAGGATGATTCCTATCATCTTGGCCCCTTTATTCGCGCAGGAAAACGTGGAAGAGCCATCGTGTTCACCGACGACGTGTTACGCTCTGCAGACATCTCTCGATTGGTTGACTCACCGCTCGACGTATCCCCTAGGAGCCGTCACCGCCCATTCTTTGAGCGTTGTCTTGGCGCCTGTAATCCACGAGCTATTTATTTCGAAGCCATTAGAGTTGCCGTGAGTGAGCAAAGATTGTATTCAGCGATTACAATGCTTAACCGACTTGTCCCATGTGATAAACATGCTACTTTCGCATGTGCCATGTTTGAAATTTGCGTCGGTCGTCCACGAAGGGCTAAAAAACTCCTCACCTATGTATTCACTCACCACGTCCCTTATGCGGCTAATGAAATGAAGCTGTTAGTGCACGCCGTTATACGTCACGTATGAGAGTTCGCACTGGGGCCGTTTCAAGATCCGTGGGGTAGCCTTTGGTCCTTCCCCATCACCCTACAAGAAGAACCTGTATCGGAGTGTGTAGATGACCATTACGATGGCTCAAATACACCAGACTGCGAGTATTGCCTTCTACAATGCACGGCTCTGGGCATAAGATATTTACTTTAGTTTAATTATTTAAATTGCAAGTGGTTGTTTTATTTTGTAATAAATTCAAGGTGGAAACTAAGTGAAAATCACTTGGCGATTGATGTTGTAACAAGTAGCTACTAACAACTTAACTAGTTGTAACAATGTAACTACTTCTTTAATTTCTGTAGTTGGTAAACATCACTTCACAAACTTATTGTAATATTACTTCTGTTCAACTACACACTAATTGTCTTACCA
The DNA here is from genome assembly GCF_000478725.1 of Eutrema salsugineum. NCBI lineage: Eukaryota > Viridiplantae > Streptophyta > Magnoliopsida > Brassicales > Brassicaceae > Eutrema > Eutrema salsugineum. The sequence continues at coordinate 1,057,761 of NW_006256797.1, read as the reverse complement.
TTAACTATTTCTCAACAACAACTACCCATGGAATTCAATATATAGTTTCATAAAATTGCGCAGAAAGTTCACCCTACACAAACCTTACACAAACCCTATATCCTTCCCAAAAAATGCCAGATTTACCAGATTTACCAGATCATATTTTCGAAATCATTGTGAAGAAAGTTGCTGAGTCTGACTGCATCGACCTTGGACCGATTATTCTGGCTGGGACCCGTGGTAGAGACATTGCGTATAGCGCGGAAGTACTCAGATCGGCATACCTATGGACATTGCATGACACACCATCTCGGATATACCCTGGTGGAGTATATCGGCCTTTATTCCTGCGCTGCTTAGCGTCGAGAAATCCACGGGCCATATTGGTCGAAGCTATAAGGTTCGTGTCAACAGAGGAGAAGATCTACACCGCCATCAGGATGCTAAATAAGCTCATGCCATCAGACGTCTATGCGACTTACAGCTGTGCGATTTTGCAAATGTGTGTGGGTCGCCCTAACAGAGGGAAAAAACTTCTGAAGATGGTTTTCATGTACCACTATCCTCATGATTCTCGTGAAATTCTTGAAGTCGCTGCAGAGATAGTAGATTTATTCTGGTCATTTTGCCCACGTAATAAACATACATACAAGGAAAAGTTCAGGTACCCTAGTCTCATTCATGAAGACAACTCTGCGTCGTGCGAAGTGTATCACGAGAATGTGCATTATATTGTTACATGTGAAAATTGTTATCTTAGATGTTCGGCAGAACGCATAGCAAAAATGCTTTAGTATCGATGTGCTATGCTCGCTTGTCGCTTGTTTGTAAAATAAATATGAAGTTTTTATAACAGCCTTATGTTTAACAGCCTTATGTCAAAAAAAGGGTTTACAATCACGTATACCAATGTTGGTGTACGTTTACGAACCCGTATACCAATTATAGTGTACGTTTACGTTCAAGTATTCATTGTTCTTTAAAAATGTGTAATGTTATTATATTTTCAACCTGTTTTACGTTTCCAATCTATATCTGACCCCGTTTACGTAAGTAAGTGTACGTCTTTAGGTTTACGGTTTTAGGTATACGTAAGTAGGTGTACGTCTATAGGTATATGGTAATAGGTGTACATAAATAATTACAGTGAAGAGGTGTACATAATTAATTACTGCCCTAGACGAAATGATATGTTTATACAAAAGTAAAGGTTGCAACTAAAAACCGAAAGCAGACAAGCAATTTGAAAAACATCAGTTGTAGTTTGGAACACTTAGACAACATAAATAATTAAAGAGACACGAATGCAAGCAAATACTAAGACTACGGCTTTCACCAATCGAGCATGAACGGCCAGCTTGGAACGACGTTCCTAATGAAGTGGAAGAACCTTTGGGTCTCTTGGCCCATAAATATCATAAAATTACTGCCCTAGACGAAATGATATGTTTATACAAAAGTAAAGGTTGCAACTAAAAACCGAAAGCAGACAAGCAATTTGAAAAACATCAGTTGTAGTTTGGAACATTTAGACAACATAAATAATTAAAGAGACACGAATGCAAGCAAATACTAAGACTACGGCTTTCACCAATCGAGCATGAACGGCCAGCTTGGAACGACGTTCCTAATGAAGTGGAAGAACCTTTGGGTCTCTTGGGCCCAGAAACAGGTTGTGCACTTTGGCTGCTTAAAGTCTTCTGCAAACCACTGGAGCCAGTAATTGATAACCCTGCAGTGACAGGTGTACAGCGCAAGGAATCTCGGATGAAAGGCAGCCGCTTACTCAGTGAAATCCACTGGCAAATCGAAATTCCATCCGTGTGGAACGTCGGCCAGCAACAACCGGCTCATCCTCCTCCGGTTTTGCACCATGAGCCTGCCCAAATACTCCTCTGCACGGACGAAGTCTTTCGGCACAGCTCTGAGCCACATCCCGTACACAAAAAGGGCTCGGTCGTAGCCTCCCTCCGCAGCAGCCCTTATCAATTCCACGCCTTCACCATCGTGGAAGAAAAAGTAGGCTTGCATCCCCCTCTCGAAAATAACCCCTGGATTACCCGCGTCATGGAATCTCCTCATCATCGTTGGGTAATGTGGAACTGCCGCTTGTTCATGCACGATTTCGGCGGGATCAATGGCTCGATAGAAACCCCTGCTTGTGCCGATACGGTTGAAACGAGAACAAACAGCACGGAGGCGGGCTATTTCCCTTATAGTTGGGTTTGTAGTGGCCAGAATTTGTTCCAGCAATTCATCAGGGAGTGAGAGAAGATAGGAAAAGTCAGCATCACCACCTCTGTTTCTCCTTGGAACCATCGTTTATTTTGGTGAAAAGAGAAAAGATAAGAAAATGGAATGAGGAAGATGAGAAAGGATTGAAAATGGTACAAAAGAAGAAGTTATGATGGTTCTAAGTAGGCAGTTACGGTGAAGGGATTGAATTTAAAGAGGTAGTGCGGTTTTAATAGAGCCGAATAGCTGTCTTTGAAGAGAGACGTTGAAAAGAGACGAAAATGTGTCTTTTCGTTTACCGGCAAAATTAAATTACCACAATAAATACAAATAATTACCAAATAAGACAGCCCTTTTATAATTGTTGGAAAATAAATTTCTTGTCCTCATTGCAGACGTTTTCTCAATATCACGTTAACCGAGATATAGAGTAGAGATTGAGTCCACATAGACAAAATCATGAATTTTTTTTTTAAATATGCGTACAGAAATAGGTAAGGTAAGGCTTTTAATAAATAATGTCGTGTGTATATCCATGTTCTCCGAAAATTCTCTGAAACAGATAATGCCGTTTGTTTACTCAAATATATAATATGTGATAACTGTAACATTCAGGTGTACAAATTTAGGTGTACATATTGAGTCCAGATTGAGGTGTTCTTTTTTTGTGTAGTTATTAGGCGTACATAGAGAGGTAAGCTGAGACTTTAAAGATATAAGAGAACGGTAAGAAAACGGTTCTCGAAAAACTTGCACTACCACCCACCGAAATTTAAAAATAAAGTCAGCACAATTAAAGTATCCATAGATAGAAAGCAAAACAAAGTACACCTACATACATACATACGTAGTAGGCCTAAATAAAATTTTAAATCTTAAGTACGAAATAACAGCAACGCCGAGGTGTACTTAACTTAGGTGTACACACCAAGGTGTACACCCCGCAGGTGTACACACCGAAACTGGTTGATTTGCACCAATCAGTCACCATTCTTCCATTGACGGCCCAGAACGCGCTGCATACCAAACAAATACGAAGAACTTTTGCGTTTCCTGTGCCTAGAAACACGACGTGCACATGCTTGGGCCCTTTAACAATTCGTCATGCCAATCAAGTTGAGCATTGGCAACACCACAGCGACAAGACCAAAGTGTGGCAAACTGAGCATTAGTCTCAAATCTCCTCCTCGAGAACTCTTCTGGCAAAATAACATAACCACGCTCACCTCCATCAATAATTTTCCGAATTATTCTCCTCATTGCCCCCCTGCCTAGTTTTGAAAGGTACTCTAAATCCACGGGGTCTTCGACCACTGCTTTCATGTACATGCCATACATGTAAATACCTGTTACGTATCCCATATCTGCAGATTCCTTGATGAGTTTTATGCCACATTTGTCTCCTCGGCAGAAGTAGTCTTGCATCCCCTTCATGAACAGCAAACCAGGATTGCGTGCGTCATACATCGTCCTCAACAAGTTGGGAAATTCCCAATACGCGATAAAATGCATATCGAAATCTTCGGGAATAGGCATCTCCAATTCCACGGGATCAACCGATGCTAGAAAATTTTTGGTTAAAGTGCAGGCCTGGAACCGTTTGCAAACTTGCTTCAGTGTGAAAATTTGTTGGACGGAGTTGCAACTGTATGCGAGAACCTTCTCCAATAGTTCGTCGGGAAGCGCCATCAGAGGGGATTGACGACAATCACGGATATCCGCATCACATCGCCCTCTCTTTGGTGCCATAGTTAATTTGTGAGGTTCAATTGTGATGAAAACGGTTGTTTATGGAGATGGAATAACTGGGGTTTAGGATTTGTGAAGCGGAACGGTTCTTGATGTTACATATATATAATAATTAAAAAAGCCCACTAAATGACCGTATACATTAAATGCGGTTACCGTTAAGATTGTAAATGAGTTTGTAAAATTAGTGGATAAACCATAAATTTCCTTGTTGTACACCTAGTTGATGTACACGTAAATGGATATTGGTGTACAGGTACATATTTAGCCGCGAACAAGGTATTCACACAACAATTAATAAATACTAAAATAATGTGAAGTGTAAACAAATTTGTCTTTATGTACTCCCATTTGATGCATATTGGTGTACAACTAAACGCTATTAGGTGTACGGATACGCAATTATTAAAGTAAACTAAATTATAAGCAAATTATATAATCGACACACCAATTAATAGATAGTAAAGTAAACAATATTATAAGCATATAAATTATCAAATAAACCCACATCCTAAACATTATCAAACACATAATCCAACAAATAACCCTTGCATAAATTGTCAAGTTCAACATTAAACTTCAACATTCTTCCTAAGCGTTGGCAATAGCCGGATTCCCGACAAACTCTTCGTATGAGTCCATGGTGTATTTCTCCCTTAACCTGTCAACGTCATCGTCCGTTATCAAACCTATATCCTCCACTCCAAGGCCTGCATCATGCATCTCTAAGAATTTGGCCGCACATGGACCACAATCACCGGATCTTTTGTTCTGATATATGCCCTCCAAACGACTCCATGTGTAAGGGGTGGTGCGTAGGCCTTCCGTTAATTTGCTATCCAAATAACGCTTCAATATAAAAGACATACTTTGACACACGGGCGCCATATACTGCTCCACAGCGGCTTCATCATTATGACTGATGAATGAGTCCAAAATCTTTATGTTGCCCGTTTTAAAGTCAATTACAAGGCCCACCCAATGCTCAGACCCCCAGTTCATGGGGACGTATACAACGTCCACAAACCGTACAAACATTTGCCTCTGCCGCTGATTAGCCCACTTTGCTGGTTTTCCCAATACAATGCCCTGAATGGTTTTCCCCCAGTCATACTGATTTTTGTCTCGCGATATGAAATCGTTGTAGTAGTTGCCGATGATGGATATGAACAAGGTGTCTACAAATGCTACCCTGTCTTTCAAGTATATTTCACCTCTACGTCTCCAAAGCATGGCCATTATGACTTGCATGTGCTGACGAAAAACAAAACATAAATAACATATAATACAGATAATTAAAGATTGAGTAAGTACTAACTATATACTTACCATCGTGTTAACCCACTCAGTAGGCTTCGCAATTTGTAGGAAGAATTGATTGTTCACAGTATGACTAGTGACAATGCAAAAGTTGCTGTAATGAGAGCAATTGGTAATTGATTAGAATGAAAGTTTAAGGATAAATTGCTTTCAATACGATATAACTTACATGTTTCTTTCACGCGATAATAACTCCTGAAATGCCTTGAAGTGGTCTTGGTCAACTGTTTCGAGTGGTTTGTACGCAGCTTTCGATCTGGATACAAATAGAGCTTTCACCTTTGAATCAGCGGTGTAAATATCTCGAATCTTGTCCGACCGTACACGTGCGCGTTTTGCTCTACTTCTTCCTCCTCTTCCTGTTCCTCTACCTCTTCGTCCTCTTCCTGTTCCTCCACTTGTTCTCCTTACACCAGACGATCCCTCAACTTCTTGTGGGGTTTTTGGAGTACAAGGGGTCTTCTGCGAAGCATCACTTGCATCCTCAGGCGCAGTATGGTAATCTTTCCCCGCATTTGAGTCGTCCTCATTAGCCACACCCTACAAACCACCGTAACAATAAAGCGTATAACATATCAATCGTATACCTAGCGTATACCTAAACACTACTGTATACACATGCATATCATATGAACAACTTTAATGTCTGACCTGTGCATCCTGCGCATCTGTCTGCGCTTCATGTTTCTTATATGCGTAGCTCAATGGGTGAGGAGCCTGAGGTTTGTAGACTACTAAGGGGCCTGACACCAAATTTGTTCTACCACCATCCACCTGAATAAGTCATAAAAAACATAGCACATTACACCCACGTTATGAAACTTAATAGAGTCAGCTGCTGACTAAACAATTAGCTCACCTCGTTGAGGCCAGAAGGTGGAATTTCATCCGGAATGACGAAGTAAGGAGGTGGACGAGTTGTTCCAGAATTGGCTTGTCCCGGTTCAGGGGTCATCGTCGGAGCTTCTGGAGTCTTCAAGTACGCATGGTCCCTGGGAGAATAATGGTCCCCGCCGTAGTAACTAGAGGTCCCTTCTTCATCATCTCTTTCTTTCTGGTGTACACCATCTTCGGAGTGTACACCATCATTATGGCGTACGCTAGACTGTGCCCCTCCATCTTCGGCTTCGTCTTCATCTTCATCCTCTTTTTCACCATCTTTTTTTGTATTCTGTCATTCGTCATCCTGTTCCCCATCTTCTTTTGACTGGTGTACATCGTCATCTTCTTCGTCCTCTTGGTATACGCCCAATCTCTTGTCCAACTCGGTCTTAATCTCACGAAGGAGCAAAGTATTCTGAAGTACTATCCATCTTTTAAGATCTTTAATCTGTCCACTTTCAGGTGTTTCATCTTCCGATAGATTAGAAGAGTTCTTGCCCCTGCCTCTCTTCCTCTGCATCTTACGTTTTTCAGTTTGATGGGTTTTCTGTTTCTTTTTTGGTCGGGTGGATGGCTCAGGTTCCTGTTCATTGGTAACCTCGTCCTCTGCATCACTAATATCCACGATAGGTGCCGGTGCCACTGCAAAATCCGAAGGTGTGAATTTGTACCCCTCGGCCATGAGTTCCTGCATGAATGCAACTTCGGCATCCTCTACCTCATCTCCCCAACGCAATTCATTCTGTTGGTCATTCTCACCATCATCCACTACCATCTGTTTCACAGACAACTAAGACAAAAAATATACGATTGCAAAATTACCAACCAAAATGACAGAGCACTTATCTTTTAAGAGAAGTACTACAAAATAAGACTACAAATAGTACTAAATATAATACTACAAATAATTTACCAGAGGGTCGAATTCGACGGCATGTATGTCCCCAAGATGCAACAGTGTGATAACGTTTTGACAGCCTTCGGGATCTTCAAAGAATGTCTTCAAGTTATCAGGTTGAGGAATTTTGGAAACCAACATTGGTATAGATTGGAGGGCCATGAGTTGTAGTGATAGAGGGAATCCATAGCATGCACTGGTTTTCTGTTTAAGTTGACGGCGCAATCGTGTTACAGGATTCTCCCTTTTCTCGGCATCCGTGATTGCCTTCGGAGCTTGAAAACGAGATACTGTTTTGTTAAAGGATACCCTCCCCCATGGATACAGCATGAACCTATCCAAGTCACTCAACATCTCAACGTATTTCTCGGTGAGGGCCAGATTTTTGCTATTGCAAAACAGAACACCGTCGAAAAGAACGATTAGGGCCAATGGAAGCCGTTTCCATCGGGGTAGATCCGGGTCCTTTAGCATTTCAAGCACATCATACACGTTCATAGCCTTCGCTCTTCCGAACAGGTCTTTCCAGATTCCTGTTTTCCCGACTTCTTCTTCTTCTTCTGTGCTATCAGGTTCGGGATTGCAATTCAATCCAGTGATTTCCTTGAACTCCCGTATCGAATATCTCAGAGGCTGTCCACCAAAGAGGAACCAAATCTCGTGTTTCTTCGTGGTCACAAGTTGTCGTGATAGAAGGGCATGGACAAGTTTGGCGCTGTTGCAACATCTTGCAACAGGTAGATAGAATAACTTCCCAAACTGGGAATGAAGTAGCTTCTCAAGATCTTCAGTACCCTTTAACGCCTCGACAAGGAGGCCAATTACATTGGCCTTTGAATATATGTTCAACCAAGCACCAACGGGGTAGCAACCATCGCCGAGGACTCTTTTTGGTAGTTTTTCCGAAAGATTATTTGAAGCTTCTCCATCTTCCATGCCTGTATTTGAAGGTTCTCCGTCTTCCATTCCTGTATTTGAACGAAAACAACAATTCCGAAATGCACGAAAAGATATAGTATTCTGGATAAACAGTGAAATGCAAACCCAGGGGAAATGTTTGAGGGAAAGGAGTTCGAAGGAGTTCGAAAGAGAGAACATATATCTGGGAAACTACCCTATTCGTATGCTCTCCTATAAAAACTTCTATAACTGTTTCTAGATGATATAAGAGTAATCCAACCATTTGAAATCAATATGTAGACATAAGTACTACAGTTCATAACCGCTAATACATAAATGAAGCCAATCAGCGCCCCGTTTCAATCTTAATTTTAATTACAAACCGCCAGTACAGTTCAGACAAGGTCGAAGTTCATAAATGTAACTTACTTTTAGAATTCTGAGCAAGCCATTCTAGAAGAAGAGGAGCGAATTGTATTTTGGCTCTACACCGCCGGCGTGGATTCAGACGACTCGAGTGAATGGGATGTTCAACCCGGTCACTCCGCCGCGGTGGCACGGGCGGCATGGGCGAGTGGTCCGTCGGAGCTGTCTTCGAGTTACTCCGGAGCACGCGCCTCGACACCGGAGGCACGGTGTTGTTGCGCCTTAACGATTTTTTTACTTTCCGCGCCATTACAACGGTAAATCGGATGGCTAATTGGAGATGGATTGCCGGAGATGCTAGATAGACGACGTCCAGATGTGGATCCCAAATTAAATTTTTATTTTAAATGTTGGGGTGTCGATAAATTATACATTTGGTTTTACTTCGGTTTATGATATTGGACTTCGGTTGATAATTTTGTGTAATCGGTTTACGAAATCGGATTTAATCAGGAATTTTTAGTTATTTTACTTCGATAATAGCAATTCCGAAAATAAAATTTGCCTAAGGGCCCTTGTGGGAAGACAAACAGTAAAAACAACCCTTTCCTTCTATGGTTTTCAAAACATCCTATTCCTAAAATTTAAAACTTAAAAACATCCCATTCAGCAATTTTCTCAAAAATTAATGAGATCTCCAAATTTATTTTTTAAGAAAATATCAAAAAATTCAGGCTGACTACTCATCCATATGTCATACGGTTTACAAGAATAACCACCATAATCCCGATTGAGAAACCCACAGTAGCCAACTCAAAGATTTCAAGTTCAGAACCACAAACAACCACAATATATAGCAAACGCAAAAAGAGAGCTACCAGGTTTGTCTTCGCAACTAATGTATGGAAAATAAACACTTTTCAAATGTCTACAATCAAAATTTAAAATTAACCAACTACAATGACAGATATAGTAGGATACATACGATTCATTGAAGGAATAGAACTGAAAAATCCTGATTGTAAGCAGTACATTTTGGTCCGTATCAAGCTTCAAAGGTCATAGACCAAATAAACACACAACAGATACAAAAATATATCATTTGGTAAAACAAAAAAAATAACATTTGTCATTGCAGGAAAGGCATAACACGCCTATCATTATGGGATGAACAAGCTGCACTTTTCCAACAACACCTATGCATGAAAGACAGAAGACTATGTTGGTGACAAGTATTAACTCTAAATTATACCAAGGTAAGGAAAACAAAAAACAAAAAAAGGGATATATATTCTGGAGTACTACTGATATGTGTAGAAGAAATTTAATTTTAAAGAAAAACAGTTATCCAATGAAGGGAAATTGGATTTAAATTCGACAGCAGGAACTAAGTTTTATTCGACAACTCTATCAACAAAATAAAGAATTTTGAAGGCAAAATGAGGAGAAAATTCGAACAACAAATTACAGCAACCGACCATTAGAGTTCAACAAAACAACAAGACCATATGGCTAAGCTAGCTAAGACACAACTTTTAAATATATATTACGGGGCCTTATATCTATTAGTAATAACGATATAAAAACTATAAATGAATCATTGTGTTTTTATGTTTAATATTATTTTTGAATTGTATCTTCTCATATATAATTGCTAATTTTATGAAAGATTAATATTGTATGGTTGTGTCTTTTTATTTCATTTTTTAAAACAATAGAAAAAACTATGAATGAACCGTTATTTCTTTCTGTTTAATATTAATTTTTAGTTGTACATTTTCGTGTATAACTTCTAATTTTATGAAATGTTACTATTGTATGGTTATGTCTTTTTGTTTATTTTGTTTAAATTATATATTTGTGTCTAACTACTAATTTTATGAAAGATTACTATTATATAGTTGTGTCTTTTCGAGTATGACTATTTTGTCTAAGACTTATAACCAAGTATATAATATAAGTTGTGTAGACGTTAGACATAGCACGATACGTGAGTTGATCACTTATGGGATAATTACCATAGGATTTTTTCGGTCACAACGAAATCTAGTGGATCACTTGAAAAAGTATTACTTAGGGATGTGGTGATCAAGTCAGTTAAAAGGATGATATTAAAGTCCATTTGAAATCTTTAATGATAGGAACCCAATTCTCCTTTGATACAACGTTACAGGCTTAATTCAATGTGGAAAACCTATATCATTCCAAAGTAAATGCTTAGACCTGCAAGAAATGATTAGGATGAAGGTTTCTTCTTAATAGATATTTTGAAAATTGCATTTTTTGCAGGTGCAAGATTAAAAATATCTACCTATATAAGTGTGAACTGTTGCCATTTCAAGAAGTTAGGACTTGGCTTTGTATATGCTCATAAATGGATATGGACATATGGCTTATAATAGTGTCAAAGCATAAACATTTAGAGTAGTGTGGAAATTTGTATGTGTAATATCTTCATGTGCCCGAAATGAGTTGAAAAGATTCAATCCATAGGACATCTGGATTCTCGGGCATTTGGAATGTGTAATATCACTAAGATGAAAATTCAATCGTCATGATATTTTCATTTATGCATGAATTTGGTATATGTGTTGTTTATTTAGTTAATCTATGATTACACTTAAATGGGAGAGGGATATTGGAGATTTAAGTGTTACAGTTATTTTAGTGAACCATTCTAATTCTTGAGTTTATGGTTATTTTACTACAGATTGCAATTTTTTATATTAAGATTATTTTACCAACAATTGTAACTCTTGAGTTTATGGTTATTTACTAAACATTACAATTCTTGAGTTTATAGTTATTAAATAATTGCAATTGAGTTTATGGTTATTAAACCATAACAACTGTTGGGATTATGGTTATTCTAGATCATTGTAACTATCCTTTTATACACCTTGGAATTCTATAAAATACTGAAAAATCTTTGGAGAGAAAAAAAAAAGATAAGAGAAAGTAATTGCAAACAACAACCAGAAAAAATAACATAATAACAATCATAGAAATCTCTATTTGTATCTCTTGTATTTTAGCCTATAACAACAGAAAAACTTTGATTGTATTATCCTAGAAAGGATTTCGTATAACCCAAGACTTCATAAGGGTCAAAATACTCTTTAAGGAAAGTGCTTTGTACACGATTCAATCATTATCCAGGCTCACAATTTATTAAGATCTCGGTTCAACCACACACTTTCCTATAATAATAACAATAGGAAAAACTACAAACAAACAATTGTGTCTTTGTGTCTAATATTATTTTTTAATTGTTCTTTTTGTGTATAACTACTAATTTTATGCAAGATTAATATTGTATGGTTGTGTCTTTTTGTTTAATTTTCTTAAGCAATAGAAAAAACTACAAATGATGTTGTGTTTTTTTGTTGAGTATTATTTTTTAATTGTACATTTTCGTGTATAACTGTCAATTTTATGAAAGGTTACTGTTATATGGTTGTGTCTTTTTATTTAATTTTTTAAAATTATGCAGTTTCATTTATAATTGCTAATTTTATGAAAGATTATTATTGTATGACTGTGTCTTTTCAATAATTTTCTTAAACAATAGAAACTAGGACCGTTGTGTCTTTCCGTTTAGTCTTGTTTTTTAATTATACATTTTAGTGTATAACTGCCAATTATATGAAAGATTATTATTGTATGGCTGTGTCTTTTCATTTAATTTTTTAATTATGTATTTTTGTGTATAACTGCTAATTTTATAAAATGTTACAATTGTATGGTTGTATCTTTTGTTTATTTTTTTTAAATTAGACATTTCTGTACACAACTGCTAATTTTATGAAAATTTAATAATTTTTTTATTGTCATTTTCTGTACTAAGAAGATAAATTTCACAAAATCTATGACCATAAGAAACATATAGAATACTTTTCATGATTTATATATGGTTCTAAACAAATCATACAAGTAATATCTGCAGGATCTAGAAGTTCATCATCACTCACAAATTTACATCTTTGTAAGGAGGAAACTGAATCTTGAGAAGCTGGTTTCTGAACAATAATGGCGATATCAAATTCTTGAATAACTTGTTCTTCCGCAATAACATGTATTACTTTGCATATGTGAAGAGATAACTATAATATTTAACTCAAGAATGGCCAACATTTGATTTACACTTGGAGGAGTTTGTAAAGAGTAAAGAGACGTTCAGCTTTTTTTCGATTTCACATGTACATTTCACAAGCAAAGAATTCAAAAGGCGGACAATTGAGCACGAAGTGCTCGGGTCTACCCTCATGATATCATACATGTAAACTCGTTACCACCAGTTTGGGTTACTGAACTGTTCTATGTATCTAGACTATCTACCAAAAAATAAATTTTACTCAAAATTAAATAATTAAAAGACGATATTATACCGTCTTCAAGATTATGCATTATTTACTTTAACACCTTTCCTTCTAAATTTTCCGAACGAGTACTATTTATCTTCTTATTCCTCCATTTACATGAAATCATGAATATTAAAACTTGTAATTATTTTGGCAAAAATATCATTAGATGAAAATTCAATCGTCACAACATTTTTATTTATGCATGAATTTGGTATATGGGTTATTTATTCAGTGAATCTATAATTACACTTAAATGAGAAAATAATATTGGAGATTTATAGTTATTTTACTGAACCATTGCAACTCTTGAGTTTATAGTTATTTTACTAAACATTGTAATTTTTGAGATTATTGTTATTTTACCAACCATTGCAACTCTTGAGTTTTTGGTTATTGATGTGTGCTGTCGTGAGGGTTGTCAAGTTTTACCCTAAATGAAATCAATAGCCACAAGTGCACAACTGATTGATTGTAGTACTTAGGGATCGAATCCACATGGAATGAGGATTTTTCCTGCAAAAGCCTTCGAAAGAAATATAAAGTAAGGAAGTGTAGAACCAGACGATTTTTGTAAGGGTTTTGGTGGTGTTTTTAGGGAATTAAAATGACCTAATAACTATACTTAATGAAATCGACTAAAAACAAGAAAAACGGCTAAACCTAATTGCTTAAATAAAAATCGATTAAGAGAATCAAAATGATGAACTAAAGCTTGAAATTAAATCGATGTAAATCTATAGAAAAGAAATCAATAGCCACAAGTGCACAACTGATTGATTGTAGTACTTAGGGATCGAATCCACATGGAATGAGGATTTTTCCTGCAAAAGCCTTCGAAAGAAATATAAAGTAAGGAAGTGTAGAACCAGACGATTTTTGTAAGGGTTTTGGTGGTGTTTTTAGGGAATTAAAATGACCTAATAACTATACTTAATGAAATCGACTAAAAACAAGAAAAACGGCTAAACCTAATTGCTTAAATAAAAATCGATTAAGAGAATCAAAATGATGAACTAAAGCTTGAAATTAAATCGATGTAAATCTATAGAAAAGAAAGCGCTGGGTTTCAGGGAAGTTTTCTCTGGGGTAAGAACGGTTCAAAACATTGCTAAAGAGTAAATTTGATAAGATCTTAGCTTAAACTTTTTGAATTAGAGTCACGGACGTATGAATACGCCACTGTCGTGATCATAGACAAATATCTCTCTCAACCCTGACCAGTAGGTTTCCACTCTGGCTCTTGAAGAGAAAAGATGCATTATGTTTAAGACTCGTCAGCATTCACAAATCACCCATAGGTAGGTTTCCACTCCTATGTTTGTTTTGCTCTCCCAAACTAGATCTGACACCGGATGAACACTTTTGTGTCACCAAGCATCTGGATCAGATTGTAGTTCATGACGCTACTCTCATGCAATAAAAGTAAATTCAGAAGAAAAAGTTCTAAGATTCGGCTTCAATAGCTCATGGAATCCTCATCGAACATATATATCCCCATCGAAAATCCCTTAGACCCAACAATAAAACTACTCAGACATGATGAACAAAATAAAAAACATAATATTAAAAAGTAGAGCAATAATCAAAATTGAAAAAGAAAGAACAAGGGTTCAAGAGATAGATCTCTCTCTCCCTAAACCTAAAAACAAAAGCTTAAAGTAAAATTTCTTCTAAATTATTTTGTCTCTCTTAAAAACGACATAAATGATAGTCTCCAATGCTCTCTGGTGTCTAGGTTCCGGAATTGAGGCTGGGAAAATGATTTGGGCTTCAAAAATGGGCCTTCTAACTCGGATTTGGCTGGCTGCGGTCGGGAAGTGCTGGCCGCGGGGAATGGACGCTTGGCCGTGGGGAATGGACGCTTGGCCGCGGGTGAAAATGTTTGCCGGCTGGTTTACGAGACATCTTGCTCTTCGCGTAACTTTTGATTGAACCATTGGATTGCCAAGCTGTAAAGTGTGCTGAAAATCTGATAATTCCATCTTTGAGATCTCCAAATTTGAGCTGGATCAGACAGTGAGAAGGCCTTTAATCAGGGGTGAACTTTTGACGGTTTGACTCTGAGCTGAAAATCTGGTCTTCTATCCATTTTGTTAAGCTTTTCCCTAAGTTTCCTGAAAAGATTCTTGTAACTACAAATACTAGAAAAACGTAATAAAAATACTTGAAAGCAATAAAAAACATAGAAAAAGTATTTCAAAACGATTCATAAAAGTAGTCAAAATACGGTGTTATCAACTCCCCCAAACTTAAACCTTTGCTTGTCCCCAAACAAAACAAAAGTCTAAACTGGTTAAGTGAAAAAAAAAAAATACAAAATGCACAAATCTCAGAGACATGAACTCCTAAACTAGGACTATAGATCGTGCATCATTCCACAACTTAGTCAAGAAAATTCTCACCAAGACACAAAAGATACTAGTCCACTTTTTCCGTCATGCAAAACTTAAATAATCTAAATCTTGATTCCAGTCAACTAGCTGTCTACATTCATTAAGTGCAATAGTGAATTTTCATTAAAGACATCATCCAGGGTAGACGGCGTTTGGCATTAAAGGGCTGTTTAAGTGGTGGAGTTAAAGTGTTTCGGGTTACCTGATAAATTTGGAGGATGCAAGATAATATGCAAAACCGCAAGAGAGATAATGACCTGTCGATGACAGCAATTTTCAGTCACTTCTTCTTGTCTAATGTTGTTGCATAATCCTTCCTCCTTTGTTGTTAACAGCTATTCCCCCAGACTTAGATTCTTTCCGGGAATCAGAAAATGATCTCCAAAACACCATAAAATCAGACTCTAGTTGCCTTGGGACTTAAAATTCGACATCTCTAGACTCTCTAAGGCTTTTATTTCCTTTCCTTTTCTATTTTCGGATTTTTTTCTTGGAAAGGGGAAATGCCTTTTAAAGAGAGTGAGACTAGAGGACGAGATTGTACCAGAATTTGAGATGTTTCTAAGGCAAACTGAGCTTCCTTATGTGTTGAATCCTTCCGGGAAGTTTTCTGGAAAAATCGCAGGTCTCTGTCTTTGGTGACTGAAAACTGTGTCGTTGCTCTTTCTCTCCAACATTTTACACATATCTGCATATAAGACAATAGAAAATAAGAGTGCATGTGGTTCGAAAGAGGTTTGGTTAAGGTGGGGAACTAGCTAAAGATGAACTAGCCATTCAGGATCAACAGAGAGTGGTAAAAACGGTAAAGGAGTCCTGAATGTATGATTCGTTTCCCTGGTCTAATGCTTTAATGAGAGATTTAAGTCCAAGTTAAGTCCAAATAAAACAGAGCTAGTGTATTCCTTCATCTAAATCAAAATCATTCAAATTCCTCTAGGGTACTTCGTTTCAAATGTGTTTAGCTACCGCCTAGTTTAGTCTTAAATCATGATTGAGCATGTCACTAGGAATAGTCTAAAAGCACACAGTCAACTATCATTGATTCATGTTCACCATTCCCTTTAAAATGTATTTTGTTTTGAAAATCGATTTTGAAAAACTTTAAGGAAAATGCAAAAAGTGTAGATAATGCAAGACTCATGAAAGAAAAGTGGTTAGAAAAGGATGAAATCCTCCCTCAGACTTAAATTACACTGTCCTCAGTGTGAAACAAGTCGAGATTGGATGAGAAAAATGCATAGATAATCAAATTTGGTAAGGCCAAAGAGAACTTACCTGGATCCGGGATGCTGGTGGAGATGGACCGGATCCATTTGAAGAGGTTTTGGAAGGTGATAGGTGGTGATGGAAGGTGGTGGGAAGTGATGAATGAGGTGGAGTGGGGCTGGGTGAGGTGGAATGAGGTGAAGTGGATGGTTTGGGGTCGGGTATCATCTGAACGACCATTTGCTGCGGTCAGAGGTCACGCGACCGCGCTAAACTGGTGCTCGGCCGGGGTCAGAAAGACACGGCCGCAGTCGAAGTGGTGTTTCCCATGGTTAGACCACCTGCAACCGCGGGGTCTTAATATGCGGCCTATTCCTGCTTCGCCTTGGTTCCTGCTGGGCCGAGCAGTCAGGGACCATCCTTCTTTTTATTTTTTTTTTTTTTTTTGTCTTTTTTTGTTTTATGAGAAACACCTGAAACTAAGAAAAATAAAAAGATCAATAGAAAAAGAAAGAAAAATCCTAAAGAAAACAATACCTAAATGGGTTGCCTCCCATTAAACGCTTTTGTTTTAAGTCGTTTAGCTCGACTTTGGTGTAGGATGTGGCTTAGTCCAATAAAGAAGACTTTGTCTTAAGACAAGTCTTTTTCGACATCTCCTTGCTTTGCCTAGCAGGTTCCTCGTCACTCCAAAGTTCTTCTTCAAACTATTCTGTTGCAGAACGTTTTCCTGCTTTGCTGTCGTGTGGGACAGCTTCTGTGAAGACATCTTTGTCGATATAAGCAAATGAAATCCTCCGGTTTGGCCAGTCCATTATAGCTCCCAAAGTTTCTAGAAAAGATCATTCGAGAATCACTGGATGTGCTGCATCTCTTGTTTTGACAATGTAGAGGTCGACATGCACAATGCAATCTCCTATCCTCAAAGGAATGTCATGAGCTATTCCTTTAGGTGTTGCATTGGAATCATCAGCTAGACAAATCCTTGCTCTAGTCCTGCGCAGGTGCTTAATACCAAGTCTTAAAGCAATTGCCTTGGACATCATCTTAAGACAAGTTCCAGAATCACAAAGAAAACATTTCACCTCTAATCGAACAAGAGATGAGAAACTGACCTGCACCTTCGATTTTGTGAAGTGTTCGAACAGGTTTACCTCTTCTAACATGATTGAACAAGTCTTCTATTTCAGGGATTGATTCCTTGCTCTCACAGAAGTAATGTCCTATCATGAAATCCTTGCAAGCTCTGGCAAAGGTAATTCCTTCAGGTAAATCTCGAACTACATCATTGAACTCATCAAGCTTCTCTTTGCTGATTTTGTTGGTATAGTAGCTGTATTCTTCAGGCTTTTGAAGATGAATTGAATAAATTGCAACATCAGGTGATGTCCTGGGAAAGGACAGGCGTCTGGCTCTCCCAAAGTAGGTTCAGATATCCTTCTTTGTCTCCTTGCTGTACCTAAAGAAAACTTGCAAGCAAATAAGATGCCATATATCATCGAAACATGTATAAAGAGGGATTGTCTTCACAATAATTCTGAATTCAGCGAGTCTTTCCCTGGAGATTGGTGCTCCTAATTCCACCAATTCGTCTGGATTGCCTCCTTCTATGAACAGACGATAGTCTTCGTCCTCGAGGTATTGCCCTTCATATTCATCTTCATACGCTAAAACTATGTTGCAGGGAAGTACTTCATCTTCTTCTTGAGATGTTTTGGAGCTGATGGCATACACTGTTTGCTCAAGAAAAGGAGTCCTGACTATTCCAGCAGGTGCATCTAATGAGCACTGACCTGTGAGAATCGAAGTAGGCTGATGCAAATCTGACCGATCGTTTGCCGTGGGTGGAGGATGCACGACCGTGGGGAAGGGACAGTTTACCGTGGGTAGAAGATTCAAGACCGTGGCCGGAGGGTTGTTGGCTGCGGTCGCGGGATATGCGACCGTGGGTGAGAGACTCCGAGATGGTTCAGTTTTTTCATCCTCTCATTTGCCTTCTAAATGGATTTTAGGATCTTCCAACTCTGTTTTCTCTTCTTTTAGGTCAAGATCTTTGATGGGAAACGTCGAACCATGTGTTTCACATCCTTGCATAAGCTTTTCGACCTTCTCTTCAACTTCATCAGTAGCATAGACTACTTTGTCCACGGTTGAGTCGATCTCTTCTGCTTTGTCTTGAACCTTGTGTACTCCATCCTAAATCTCTTCCACGTAGGAGTAGTTCTGGTTGTTATGATCATTAATAGTTTTTTGTGCTTCATCGAGTTTGATCTCTAAGGTGCGGATGTTTCCACTAGCCTTGCGAATGCTGACTTCATTCTCTCTGACTCGTCCTTCAACTGCTTCTATCCTCTCTTTGATAGTCTCAATGTCTTTGCTTGCTTGAGTCTTGATGGATTTAACCTGAGCAGAAAGATCTTCAAGGTTTTTGTTAAAGTGAGTAGACATGTTATCAATTCTCTCATGCAGGGCGGCTCTTGACACGGCTTGAACTGCGATAAACTGCATGATTACTGCTTCAAGCTGACTCAATCGATTACTGAGCTGGGCGTTCTCATCTTGTTGGAGAATCTGGTGAGGCGGACGATGCAAGGTGATCTAGGGTTTACCATTGGAGGCGTGTAGGGCTCGTTCATGAATGTTCGGTAGTTTGAGGTTCAAATTTCGTCGTACAGATCGCGTATGTATTGCTCTTCTCTGCGTCTGGTGGCTTGAGGAGTGTTGTAAAAACCTCCATCGTAGTAGGGATTTCAATTTATAGGGTCCATTGCTTCGGGAATGGAAACAAAAGAACCAAAAAATGGAAATATGCAGAAAAAATGTTCTAGAGTCGATTTACCAACTTTCTTAGGGTTTTGCGGAAAAGAAAATACGTGCATTCCCCGGAAACAGCGCCAAAAACTTGATGTGTGCTGTCATGAGGGTTGTCAAGTTTTACCCTAAATGAAATCAATAGCTGAAAGTGCACAGCTGATCGATTGTAGTACTTAGGGATTGAATCGACATGGAAGGAGGATCTTTCCTGCAAAAGCCTTCGAAAGAAATATAAAGTAAGGAAGTCTAGAACCAGGCGATTTTTGTAAGGGTTTTGGCGGTGTCTTTAAAACGTAAAAACTAATCTTAACGAGAAAATACGAGAATTAAAATGACCTAATAATTAAACTTAATGAAATCGACTAAAAACAAGAAAAATGGCTAAACCTAATTGCTTAAATAAAAATCGATTAAGAGAATAAAAATGATGAACTAAAGCTTGAAATAAAATCGATGTTATTCTATAGAAAAGAAAGCGCTGGGTTTCAGGGAAGTTTTCTCTGGGGTATGAACAATTCAAAACATTGCTGAAGAGTAAACTTGATAAGATCTTAGCTTAAACTGTTCAAACAAGAGTCACGGACGTATGATTACGCCACTGTCGTGATCATAGACAACTATCTCTCTCAACCCTGACCAGTAGGTTTCCACTCTGGCCCTGTAAGAGAAAATATGCATAATGTTTAAGACTCGTCAGCATTCACAAATCGCCCATAGAAAGGTTTCCACTTCTATGTTTGTTTTGCTCTCTCAAACTAGATCTGACACTGGATGAACACTTTCGTGTCACCAAACATCTGGATCAGATTGTAGTTCATGACGCTACTCTAATGCAGTAAAAGTAAATTTAGAAGAAAAAGTTCTAAGATTCGGCTTCAATAGCTCATGGAATCCTCATCGAACATATATATCCCCATCGAAAATCCCTTAGACCCAACAATAAAACTACTCAGACATGATAAACGAAATCAAAAACATAGTATAAAAAGTAGAGCAATAATCGAAATTGAAAAAGAAAGAACAAGGGTTCAAGAGATAGATCTCTCTCTCTCTCTCTTCCTAAACCTAAAACCAAAAGCTTAAAGTAAAATTTCTTCTAAAGTATTTTGTCTCTCTTAAAAACGACCTAAATGATAGGCATTTATAGTCTCCAATGCTCTCTGGTGTCTAGGGTTCCAGAATTGAGGCTGGAAAAACTATTTGGGCTTCAGAAATGGGCTTTCTAACTCGGAGTTGGCTGGCCGCGGTCGGGAATTGCGTGGCCGCGGGGAATAGACGCTTGGCTGCGGGTGGAAATGCTTGCCGGCTGGTTTACAGGACATCTTGCTCTTCGCGTAACTTTTGATTGAACCGTTGGATTGCTAAGCTGTAAAGTGTGCTGGAAATCGGATAATTCCATCTTTGAGATCTACAAATTTAAGCTGGATCAGTTGGTGAAAAAGGCCTTCAATCGGGGGTGAACTTTTGACGGTTTGACTCTGAGCTGAAAATCTGGTCTTCCATCCATTTTGTTAAGCTTTTCCCTAAGGTTCCTGAAAAGAGTCTTGTAACTACAAATACTAGAAAAACCTAATAAAACTACTTGAAAGCAATAAAAAACATAGAAAAAGTATTTCAAAACGATTCATAAAAGCCGTCAAAATACGGTGTTGTCTACTCCCCCAGACTTAAATCTTTGTTTGTCTCCAAACAAAGCAAAAGTCTAAACTGGTTAAGTGAAAACAAAAATAGAAAATGCACAAATCTCTGAGACATGAACTCCTAAACTAGGACCAAAGATCGTGCATCAATCCACAACTTAGTCTAGAAAATTCTCACTAAGACACAAAAAAAACTAGTCTACTTTTTCCGTCATGCAAAACTTAAATAATCTAAATCTTGATTCCAGTCAACTAGCTGTATACATTCATTAAGTGCAATAGTGAATTCTCATTAAAGACATCATCTAGGATAGACGGCGTTTGGCATTAAAGGACTGTTTAAGTGGCGGAGTTAAAGTATTTCGGGTTACCTGATAAATTTGGAGGATGCAAGATAATATGCAAAACCGCAAGAGAGATAATGACCTGTCGATGACAGCAATTTTCAGTCACTTCTTCTTGTCTAATGTTGTTGCATAATCCTTCCTCCTTTGTTGTTAACAGCTATTCCCCCAGACTTAGATTCTTTCCGGGAATCAGAAAATGATCTCCAAAACTCCATAAAATCGGACTCTAGTTGCCTTGGGACTAAAAATTCGACCTCTCTAGACTCTCTAAGGCTTTTATTTCCTTTCCTTTTCTATTTTCAGATTTTTTTTTTGGAAAGAGGAAATACCTTTTAAAGAGAGTGAGACTAGAGGACGACATTGTACCAGAATTTGAGATTTTTCTAAGGCAAACTGAGCTTCCTCATGTTTTGAATCCTCCTAGGAAGTTTTCTGGCAAAATCGCAGGTCTTTGTCTTTGGTGACTGAAAACTGCATCGTTCCTTTCTCTCCAACGTTTTTACACATATCTGCATATAAGACAATAGAAAATAAGAGTGCATTTGGTTCGAAAGAGGTTTGGTTAAGGTGGGGAACTAGCTAAAGATGAACTAGCCATTCAGGATCAACAGAGAGTGGTAAAAACGGTAAAGGAGTCCTGAATGTATGATTCGTTTCCCTGGTCTAATGCTTTAATGAGAGATTTAAGTCCAAGTTAAGTCCAAATAAAACAGAGCTAGTGTATTCCTTCATCTAAATCGAAATCATTCAAATTCCTCTAGGGTACTTCGTTTCAAATGTGTTTAGCTACCGCCTAGTTAAGTCCTAAATCATGAATGAGCATTTCACTAGGAACAGTCTAAAAGCACACAGTCAACTATCATTGATTCATGTTCACCATTCCCTTTAAAACGTATTTTGTTTTGAAAATCGATTTTGAAAACTTTATGGAAAATGCAAAAAATCTAGATAATGCAAGACTCATGAAAGAAAAGTGGTTAGAAAAGGATGAAATCCTCCCCCATACTTAAATCACACTGTCCTCAGTGTGAAATAAGTCGAGATTGGATGAGAAAAATGCATAGATAATCAAATTTGGTAAGGCCAAAGAGAACTTACCTGGATCTGGGATGCTGGTGGAGATGGACCGGATCGATTTGAAGAGGTTTTGGAAAGTGATAGGTGGTGATGGAAGGTGGTGGGAAGTAATGAATAAGGTGGAGTGGGGCTGGGTGAGGTGGAATGAGGTGAAGTGGATGGTTTGGGGTCGGGTATAATCCAAATGACCATTTTCTGCGGTCAGAGGTCACGCAACCGCGCTAAACTGGTGGTCGGCCGCGGTCAGAAAGACACGGTCGCGGTCGAAATGGTGTTTCCCACGGTCAGAACACCTGCGACCGCGGGGTCTTAATATGCGGTTTGTTCCTGCTTTTCCTTGGTTCCTGCTGGGCCGAGGACCATCCTTCTTTTTGGTTTTTTTGGCTTTTTGATTTTTTTTTCTTTTTTGTTTTATGAGAAACACCTGAAACACCTAAATGGGTTGCCTCCCATTAAGCGTTTTTGTTTTAAGTCGTTTAGCTCGACTTTGGTATAGGACGTGGCTTAGTCCAATGAAGTAGACTTTGTCTTAAGACAAGTCTTTTTCGACATCTACTTGCTTTGCCTAGCAGGTTCCTCGTCACTCCAAAGTTCTTCTTCAAACTCTTCTGTTGCATAACATTTTCCTGCTTTGCTGTCGTATGGGACAGCTTCTGTGAAGACATCTTTGTCGATATTAGCAAATGAAATCATCCGGTTTGGCCAGTCCATTATAGCTCCCGAAGTTGCTAGAAAAGACCATCCGAGAATCACTGGATGTGCTGCATCTCTTGTTTCGACAATGTAGAAGTCGACAGGCACAATGCAATCTCTTATCCTCAAAGGAATGTCATGAGCTATTCCTTTAGGTGTTGCATTGGAATCATCAGCTAGACTAATCCTTGCTCTAGTCCTACACAGGTGCTTAATACCAAGTCTTAAAGAAATTTCCTTGGACATCATGTTAAAACAAGGTCCGGAATCACAAAGAAAAAATTTCATCTCTAATGGAACAAGAGATGAGAAACTGACTTGCAGCTTCGATTTTGTGAAGTGTTCGAACAGGTTTACCTCTTCTAACATGATTGAAGAAGTCTTTTATTTCAGGGATTGATTCCTTGCTCTCACAGAAGTAATGGCCTATCATGAAGTCCTTGCAAGCTCTGGCAAAGGTAATTCCTTTAGGTAAATTTGGAATTTCATCATTGAACTCATCAAGCTTCTCTTTGCTGATTTTGTTGGTGTAGTAGCTGTATTCTTCAGGCTTTTGAAGATGAATTGAATAAATTGCAGCATCAGGTGATGTCCTGGGAAAGGACAAGCGTCTGGCTCTCCCAGAGTAGGTTCAGATATCCTTCTTTGTCTCCTTGCTGTACCTAAAGAAAATTTGCAAGCAACCAAGATGCCATATATCATTGAAACCTGTATAAAGAGGGATCGTCTTGACAAACATGTTGAATTCAGCGAGTCTTTCCCTGGAGATTGGTGCTCCCAATTCCACCAATTCGTCTGGATTGCCTTCTTCTATGAACAGATGATAGTCTTCGTCCTCGAGGTATTGCCCTTCATATTCATCTTTATACACTAAAACTATGTTGCGGGGAAGTACTTCATCGTCTTCTTGAGATGTTTTGGAGCTGATGGCGTACACTGTTTGCTCAAGAAAAGGAGTCCTGACTATTCCAGCAGGTGCATCTAATGAGCACTGACCTGTTAGAATCGAAGTAGGCTGATGCAAATCTGACTGATCATTTGCCGTGGGTGGAGGATGCACGACCGCAGGGAAGGGACAGTTTGCCGCAGGTAGAAGATTCACGACCGCGGGCGGAGGGTTGTTGGCTGCGATCGCGGGATGTGCGATCGTGGGTGAGAGACTCCGAGATGGTTCAGTTGTTTCCTCCTCTCATTTGCCTTCTAAATGGATTTTAGGATCTTCCAACTCTGTTTTCTCTTCTTTTAGGTCAAGATCTTTGATGGGAAACGTTGAACCATGTGTTTCACATCCTTGCATAAGCTTTTCGACCTTCTCTTCGACTTCATCAATACTATAGACTACTTTGTCCACGGTTGAGTCGATCTCTTCTGCTTTGTCTTGAACCTTGTGTACTCCATCCCAAATCTCTTCCACGTAGGAGTAGGTCTGGTTGTTATGATCATTAATAGTTTTTTTCTGCTTCATCGAGTTTGATCTCTAAGGTGCGGATGTTTCCACTAGCCTTGCAAATGCTGACTTCGTTCTCTGACTCGTCCTTCAACTGCTTCTATCCTCTCTTTGATAGTCTCAGTGTCTTTTTTTGCTTGAGTCTCGATGGATTTAACCTGAGCAGAAAGATCTTCAAGCTTTTTGTTAAAGTGAGTAGACATGTTGTCAATTCTCTCATGAAAGGCGGCTCTTGACACGGCTTGAACTGCAATAAACTGCATGATTACTGCTTCAAGCTGACTCAATCGATTACTGAGCTGGGTGTTCTCATTTTGTTGGAGAATCTGGTGAGGCGGACGATGCATAGGTGATCTATGGTTTATCATTGGAGGCATGTAGGGCTCGTTCATGAATGTTTGGTAGTTTGAGGTTCAAAATTTGTCGTACAGATCGCGTATGTATTGCTCTTCTCTGCGTCTGGTGGCTTGAGGAGTGTTGTAAAAACCTCCATCGTAGTAGGGATTTCAATTTATAGGGTCCATTGCTTCGGGAATGGAAACAAAAGAACCAAAAAATGGAAATATGCAGAAAAAGTGTTCTAGTGTCGATTTACCAACTTTCTTAGGGTTTTGCGGAAAAGAAAACACGTGCCTTCCCCGAAAACGGCGCCATAAACTTGATGTGTGCTATCGTAAGGGTTGTCAAGTTTTACCCTAAATGAAATCAATAGCCGCAAGTGCACAGCTGATCGATTGTAGTACTTAGGGATTGAATCCACATGGAAGGAGGATCTTTCCTGCAAAAGCCTTCAAAAGAAATATAAAGCAAAGAAGTCTAGAACCAGGCGATTTTTGTAAGGGTTTTGGTGGTGTCTTTAAAACGTAAAAACTAATCTTAACGAGAAAATACGAGAATTAAAATGACCTAATAACTAAATTTAATGAAATCGACTAAAAACAAGAAAAATGGCTAAACCTAATTGCTTAAATAAAAATCGATTAAGAGAATCAAAATGATGAACTAAAGCTTGAAATAAAATTGATGTTATTCTATAGAAAAGAAAACGCTGGGTTTCAGGAAAGTTTTCTCTGGGGTATGAACGATTCAAAACATTGCTAAAGAGTAAATTTGATAAGATATTAGCTTAAACTGTTCGAACTAGAGTCACAGACGTATGAATATGCCACTGTCGTGATCATAGACAACTATCTCTCTCAACCCTGACCAGTAGGTTTCCACTCTGGCCTTGTAAGAGAAAATATGCATTATGTTTAAGACTCGTCAGAATTCACAAATCGCCCATAAGTAGGTTTCCACTCCTATGTTTGTTTTGCTGTCCCAAACTAGATCTGACACCGGATGAACACTTTCGTCTCACCAAGCATCTGGATCAGATTGTAGTTCATGACACTACTCTAATACAGTAAAAGTAAATTCAGAAGAAAAAGTTCTAAGATTCGGCTTCCATAGCTCATGGAATCCTCATCGAACATATATATCCCCATCGAAGATCCCTTAGACCCAACAATAAAACTACTCAGACATGATGAACGAAATCAAAAACATAGTATTAAAAAGTAGAGCAATAATCGAGATTGAAAAAGAAAGAACAAGGGTTCAAGAGATAGATCTCTCTCTCTTCCTAAACCTAAAAACAAAAGCATAAAGTAAAATTTTCTTCTAAAGTATTTTGTCTCTCTTAAAAACGGCCTAAATGATAGGCATTTATAGTCTCCAATGCTCTCTGGTGTCTAGGGTTCCGGAATTGAGGCTGGGAAAATGATTTGGGCTTCAGAAATGGGCCTTCTAAATCGTAGTTGGCTGGCCGCGGTCGGGAAGTGCGTGGCCGCGGGGAATGGATGCTTGGCCGCGGGTGGAAATGCTTGTCGGCTGGTTTACGGGACATCTTGCTCTTCGCGTATTTTTTGATTGAACCGTTGGATTGCCAAGCTGTAAAGTGTGCTGGAAAGCTGATAGTTCATCTTTGAGATCTCCATATTTGAGCTGGATCAGACGGTGAGAAGGGCTTCAATCGGGGGTGAACTTCTGACGGTTTGACTCTGAGTTGAAAATATGGTCTTCTATCCATTTTGTTAAGCTTTTCCCTAAGTTTCCTGAAAAGAGTCTTGGAACTACAAATACTAGAAAAACGAAATAAAAGTACTTGAAAGCAATAAAAAACATAGAAAATGTATTTCAAAACGATCCAAAAAAGTGGTAAAATACGTTGTTATCAGTTATTTACTAAATATTACAACTTTTGAGTTTAATGTTATTTCGCTAACCATTGCAACTCTTGAGTTTATAGTTATTAAATCATTGCAACTGTTGAAATCACTGTTATTCGAAACCATTGCAACTATTCCTTTGTACCCCTTGGAATTCTATAAAAAAATTGAGAAATATTTGGAGAGAAAAATATATAATAGCAAGTAATGACAAACAACAACTAGAAAAAAAACAACTTAATAACCAACACAGAAAACTTTAATTGTATTTCTTGTATTTTAGCCTAGAACAAGAAGAAAATTTTGATTTTCTTATTTTACAAGGGATATCGTGTAATCCAAAGCTTCATAAGGGTCAAAATATTCTCTAAAGAAAGTGCTTCGTACATGTTTTATTTATAATCTAAGTTCACAATTTTTTTAGATCTCGGTGCAACCACAACATTTTCTATTTCCATTTGTTCTTTCATAAACTAAATATATTTCACACAAATTCTAAGTCTCCAAAATATACTATTAATATCAATATGTCAAATGCTATATGATATTATAAATTCAAGACAATTTTTGGTTTCTAAAAGATAATATTGACTTAAAATGTATCAAAACTATTTATAAGTATTGATTGTTTGAAATCCAAGTATTTTCCAAAATATTTTTCAGATCATGACAAATTTAAATTTTTTTACATAATTTTGCATGAGAATTCTATTCTCTTTGTTTGGAGATTTTAACGTTTCATATCATGATAATGATTTAAAAAGTTCTCATTGTAAAAATATATTTATTAATGATTGAGTTCTGTCGATAAAATTGATCATGTTGGTTATAAATTGTTGTTTAACTTCTTCTTAATGTTAATTATATAGTTATCTTTAATATGAATGTATATGTTGAGTTATACATTGTTACATTAATTGTAAACTACAAACTCAAATAGACATGTGTGTTAATTGCTTTTTATGGTTTCATTCATCTTTGTATCTTGATATTTTTAAAAGTCATATCTATTTATTTTTTACCCTAGTAATTATTTTCTCAAAAAATCATATATTTAAATCACAGTATCATCACTTTTTTTTTATATGTATGTTCACTTATATATATTTAAAATAATTAAAAGTTTAAAATACTTGATTTTTAGAAATGTTAGCAACTACCTACTAAATGTAGGAAATACAATCGAATTATAATCAATATTGCTTCTATTTTAAAATAAAAAATTATATATGTGGTATTTAGATAATTAATAAAATGAAAATAATACAAAAAAAACAAACCCATATATAAAACCTTAATAACAAAACTCATGTGTAGTTTAGCGGAATTTTTGAATTGATCCAAGGTTCATAAATGTTCTTACACCAAAAGATCTAGGTTTCGAGTTCTAGAAAATGCAATTTTATTATTAAACTAGTTAACTTACCTCCGGCTTGCGCGGACTGATATAATTTTTTTTTTTTTAAAAAAATATAGTAGTAGTCTTATTTGGTTTATTTTTTTATTGAGTATATATTATATTGTTTGTAGATGATTATTATAACATACTAAAAAAATTAGAAAAATGTATGTTT
Source organism: Eutrema salsugineum (assembly GCF_000478725.1). Classification (NCBI taxonomy): domain Eukaryota; kingdom Viridiplantae; phylum Streptophyta; class Magnoliopsida; order Brassicales; family Brassicaceae; genus Eutrema; species Eutrema salsugineum. Next base: position 1,029,661 of record NW_006256797.1, on the reverse strand, counting down.
GTATGAAAATAATTTTGTTTTAATTGTTTTAATATATTTTAGTCATTGTTCTACGTTTTTAGACATATATTGTTTCTTTTACTATTTTTTTGTTTGCATTTAAAGTTTTTTAGTATTTATTATATTTGACGTTTTATGTATTGTTTATTTTGTTTTAATAGGATAATAATAGGGAATATATTTGTTAATTATACTTTTATATGTTTTTTTTTTTATTTATTGTATCTTTCTTGTTGTGCATTGTTTTTTTTAAAAAATTCTTGTTAGCTATTTTTTTATCAAATGAAAGATAATATATAGTGTAGCACTCCTAAATAATTATGAAGTTAAGCACATTAAACAAATGATTAAATTAAAACAGAGTAATTTTGAAGAAAATATAGTCTATATGTTGGCAAAAACCTCCTTGTAGACGATATTCTTTATTGTTTTTCTGCGGTGCTCCTTTGTTGTCAGTAATCAATATTTTTAAGCCCTTTCTCGTTGTGACTCTTGAAAGTGCAACGTAAAGTTGACCATGTGAGAAAACAGGTTTTGGCAAATACAATCCTACCTTCTCCAAAGACCTTGACTTTTGTTGATCGTCATTGCAAAAGCAAGCGATACTGGAAATTGTCTTTTGCGCATCTTGAAAGGGAATCTTGCATCGGCTGGAGTAACAAACATTCTTGGGATTAAAACCTTTTCATCTTCATCACTGTTTGATTTTCCTGTTATCACTCTTGCCTCGATAACATGATTTGCTAACTGAGTAACAATAAGCCGGATCCCATTGCAGAATCCTCCTTTTGGGTCAATGTTTCTAAGCAAGATAATAGGAGCTCCGATCTTCAAAACCAGTTTATGATTAGGCAAGCCTGAAATTTTGATGCTGTTCAGGAACTCTTGTGTGTAAACAATATCTTTTGGAAAATCTGTGTCCACAGTATCTATATCATCTTCTGGAATCACCACTCTTTCCGATGGGTCAATACTATCAGCGCTCAAATAAACTCTTTCCTCACCTATAGAATTATACAACATATATTGTATTGTTAAAGAAATAATATTTTTAAATTGTGTAAGCATATACTCAGTAATTCTCTCGACATCCGTATTTGTTGGGACCAAAATAGCTCGTTTTTGAAAAACTTGGGGTCATCTCTATTAGCAAAGGATCCTCCATATATTTCCCTTACTATAGTTTTTATTGGATCATCACAGTCTTTAATTAATAAGTCTTCTGGAATCTCTATCTCAGTTTCTCCATCATTAGGCTCATTTATTTTTCCTTCTCAGATTTCCAGAATCCATTTTGAAAAAGAGTTTATATCATTTGCATCACTCTCACTTAGACCGGTGTGTAGTCGCATGTTTTTGGTTAGCCGTAGAACCTTACATTTTTTCCAAGTCTTTGATGCATTCAAAGCAGTCATTACTGTTATATTTCTGCAGGCATCTGGTATTACCGGTAGAACCTGACAAAAATCTCCCCCAAAAACAATGACTTTGCCTCCAAAAGGTTCTTCAGATATCATTATGTCTTGCATTCTTCTGTCGAGTGTCTCGAAACAGTGTTTACTCATCACTGGAGCTTCATCCCAAACTATTAGCTTTGTTTCATTGATCAAGTCTGCTAAATGTGTACCAGATTTCATCAAACATGTTGTGCTGTCATTGACATTTATGGGAATTCCAAACCTAAAATGGGCTGTCCTACCCCCTTTTAATATCAATGAAGCAATTCCGCTTGATGCTACATTTAGGACTACTTCACCTTTAGATCTCAAAGTAGCGCCTAGAACACTCCAAAGAAACGTCTTGCTTGTGCCTCCAAAGCTATAGACAAAGAAAACGCCGCCTCTATTGCTTTGAACAGCATTTAGAATTTCATTATAAACACCCAACTGCTCTTCTGTGATCATTGTCATGTATTTAATATGATCTGTGTGTAATTGTTCATGATCGTAATTCTTTTCGTCGCTGAGCAGTTGATTGTTGAATTTATTAATTTTGATGTCGTCTGGCTTTGGCATATCGTCAAAATTGGCAAGAGTATTTCCATGAGTTCGCATTAACTTTTCAATCTCCGAAAGAGTAAAATTATTTATTTGTTCCTCTGTTAGCACCAAATATCCGAAAAATGTATAATTAATTGTATAAGTTCAATTTACAGAATTTAGAGTCATTAATAATACAATAAATTTTTAAGATATTTAATTGTGAACATATTAAGAGAAGTTTATATAGGTAAATATATACCTTCTTTCTTCCGTATCTTCTTTTGTTGGTACAATATATCTTCAAAGAGTATTTCCTATGAAGCGTTCCAAACTCCAAGTACTGAACCTACACTATTTGAGAGAATCATGATAACAAACAATTTGCGTGTATATTTAGCAGAACACCAGAAACTGGCCTCCTTTATTGCTTCAATATATTCGTTGGCATATAGTTGGTTTATAATCATTAGTTGTTCTAATATTAGTTATAGTTGTCAACAGAAATCTAAATAAGAGATATTTTACCCATATGCTGCAATTCTATTCTTGTCTTCATTTTCTGTGTCATGAATATATAGTTGCATAAAGGATGGGGTTTCACCAGGAGGTGGCAATATATCACCGATAAGATGGTAATTTTCGCTGCAGAACTTAAACAAGTAAAGCCCTCGGTCGTTGTTTACTGCGGGACCAATTTTGCCACCAAGAGAAGTGAATGAGAACATCATATTGTATGCTTTTATAAAATCTCGATAATTCTTGCTCCTATCATCTTTATTATATAATAAAGCCTTGAGAGTGTCTGGAGGATCTCGAAGTAAAAGAATATCGACTTTTCCTAGATGACAACACAATGTGACAATAGGTTGCACTTTCTTGAATCTCTTATTTAGTCTCTCTCCAAACCACATATATGCCTGACAATGGTCGCACATGTTAGTCATATCACCTTCATCTTCATATCCTGAATCATTGAAACGTAAACTTTGTTATTAAAATGATTGTAGAGAATAATTTATATATAATTCATTTTTTTTAACCGAATGAGAAGATGGCCCATGGCGAGTGTCTTTGTCGTTATCTTTTGTAGTTTTTGCAGATTTTGTATTTTGAAATTTTGTTTTTCTTTTCTTTTGCTGAGATTCTACTTGTACATCTTTGCTACTTTCGTTGTCACTTTCCGAAGAATCATCAGATTCATCGTCATTATCTTCTTTTTCAGAATCTGTAGCGATAAAGCAAGCGAATTCTTCTGTATTTATTTGATCTGTCAAGAAAGTGATCATCAAAATTGAGTAATTAAATAAACGTCAATCGATCTATAATATAAAGCGATGCTTAGTGAATACCTTGTTTTGATTTATCTCCAGCTTCCTTTTTCTTTCTCATGATTTCGATTCGCTGCTTTCTATTCAATGCATAATATGGCTGAACAGGATTGACATATCCTAAACTTTGAGGATATACTTTTGCAGTAGTAGACGGAGTTCCAGAACGCAATGTCACTGTTGAGTTTGTTCCTAAAATAATTAATAATCAGTAGAGTAACAAATATCTTATTTTTTTTCTAAAGAATGAAACTACTTTTAAACTTATGTTTCGTAGTTGGATTTGCTGGATTTGTTTTTGTTTTTTTGTGTTTTTTTTCTTTTCTCTCCGTCGTTTCTTCTGTAGACTTTGCTGTTGATGTTTGTGAAGATTCTATTTTTCTTTTCGTTTGCTGTGACTGAACTTTTAAATCTTCTCTACATCTGGTTTCATTATCAGATAAATCTTCGGAGCCATCATCACTATCTTCTTTTTCTGAATCTGTTGCGACAAAGCAATCAAATTTCTCTGGATTTTTTTCATCTGCAAAGAAAGTGTTAAACAAATTTGTGTTAAAAAACAAACACAATTGATTTATGTCGTAAAGCGATACTTTGTAAATAAATTGTGTATGATTTTTCTGAAGTTCCCTTTTTTTCCTCATGATTTCCATACGACGCTTTATAGCCAGTCTATAATCTGGATGAAAAGGTTTGATCCATCCTAGAATTTGAGGATGATGTTCTTCAGTAGCAGCTGGAGTTGCAAAACATCGTAATAGTGTGGAGTTTGTTTCTAAAAAAAAAATTAACAGCACTGAAATTATTATATTTTTTGTAATACCTAATCAATAATTGTAAGATGCTCGGAAAGCATAAAATAATCAATCGTTCAACATTGTTTTACTGAGTTCTTTTTGTTAATGATTGATCTGACGCTAAACATTATTTCAAAGATATTAGAAATGGTAAATTTTTTTTTAATTTGTTTTTATAAAAACGTTTTTGAAGATATTAGAAATGGAAATTTTTTGAAGATATTAGAAATGGTAAATTTCTTTTTTTTAAAAATTTATTTTTATAAAAACGTTTTTGAAGATATTAGAAACAGAAATTTTTTTCTTTTTAATTTCTTTTTAGAAAAACGTTTTTGAAGATATTAGGAATGAATTATTTCGAAAATATTAGAAATGGTAAAAAAAATTTTTAATTTATTTTTATAAAAACGTTTTGAAGATATTAGAGATAGAAATTTTTTTTCTTTTAAATTTATTTTTATAAAAACGATTTTGAAAATATTAGAAATGAAAATATTTTTTTTAATCTTAACGTTGAAGACATTAGAAATGGTAAATTTCTTTTTTTTTTAATTAAATTTTTTTCTTTCAAACTTTCTGTTTAATCTTATTTTAAAAACGGTTTGATTTGACATTTAAATTAAGCATTAAACCACAATAATTTAGGTCGGTTTGTTTTAAGTTTTGTTTTACACGTCATCACATGAGAATCAATCAAAAGTGACACGTAATTGGAAAATAAGGCTAAACGGTCTTTTAACGGCCGAAACTCATTCTAGAGCTGACACGTAAGCGAAAAACTGTGAAACTCGCTGTAAGCGTGACACGTAAGCAAATCACTACACAAATAAAAACGTTTTTGAAGATATTAGAAATATAAATTTTTTTCTTTTTAATTTATTTTTATAAAAACGTTTTGGAAGATATTAGAAATGACATTATTTCGAAAATATTAGAAATGGTAAATTTTTTTTTTGTAATTTATTTTTATAAAAACGTTTTTGAAGATATTAGAAATGGAAATTTTTTTTTCTTTTTAATTTATTTTTATAAAAACGTTTTGAAGATATTAGAAATGGAAATTTTTTTTTTTAATCTTAACGTAGACATTAGAAATGGTAAATTCCTTTTTTTAATTAATTTTTTTTTCCAAAATTCTGGTTTAATCGTATTTTAAAAACGGTTTGATTTACAGCGAAATTAAGCATTAAACCATAATAATTTTGTTTTAAGTTTTTTTACACGTCATCACATGATAACCAATCAAAAAATGACACGTAATTGGAAAATAGGGCTAAACGGTCTTTTAACGGCCGAAATTCATTATGGAGCTGACACGTAAGCGAAAAACGGTGAAACTCGCTGTGAGCGCGACACGTAAGCAAATCACTACACAAATAAGTATATAGATACAGATTAATGGAAACAAGTTTATAGAACATTTTCAATATGGTGTAGAGAGATCCGTTTAGCGTGTATGCAGACGGAAGAATTTTCGATTGTAGAATCGTTGCTGTAATAGTTCTTATAATTTATAATAAAATAATAGATAAAAAAAAAACGCATACATAGCGTAGACTATTTACAAAGGAATTATTTGAATGTTTTAGCCCTTTAATTTTTAATTTTGTATTTCTGTTTAAATTTAATATTAAATAAGCATATTTTTATTTGTTAGAATAAATGAGATGAACAAAAGGCCCAATAATTTTCCATAAATCTATATGTAACTGATTTTGTTCTTCCTCATTCATTTCAAATAAAATGGCATTTTATGTAATATAAGACATGACACAAATGAAATATATTAGGTATGCTTCAACACATATTGTTCTTTATAAAATCATGTTGCTTATGAACTTGACTCCTGTTACTACTAATTGTAATAGATAAATTAATCAGACTGATGATTTAGTCAATCAAATCACAAACTACACAAGTGAACCTAACTCTCAAATGATTCAAAATATGGAAAACACACATTTCCGAATCTCAAATCATTTGTGTTATCTGTTAAACAAAAATTGATTATACATCTGTAAGAAAAAAAGAAAAAAAAAACTATATCCGCCCACATGGGCGAGACATAATCGAGTATAATGAGAAAAAATGGAGTATCCTCATGGCATGTGTTATATTAACCATATGTCAATTTAGAGTTAAAAAAAAAATTAAAAAATTGATACGTCAAAATGAATCAAATAAAGTGAATTTTTAATGTGTAAACCAAAACAATTTTTTAGAACTTGAATTAAAGAATCAAAACATGTACTTGGAATTCTATTATTTTAGCAATCTATAGTATAGAATACAATTGCATTCTATATAAAAAGATTGTTGCTTTATCATCACAATCATATGTATGTTTTTAGTGATTTACGTCTATTAAGGCTTTTGTAAATATAAACCATGGCATATGCGCTGTTTACAATATCTCAAATTTTGAAGTTAAAACAAAGATATATTTCACAGAAATTAGATAACGAATCAAAATATGTGTCATTTTACTCAATATTGCACTATGTTAAATAGATTTGGCGAGTGACTGTGAAAATTATGAATAATAGTGCTAATGATTGATTTATAATAGCTTATTTTAGGTCGTCAAGTCAATAACATTTTATCCTCTTGTTTCAATAATTTGTGGAGCCTTCATCCTGCTGAAAACCACACAAAAATAAATCCTTTTAAATAATTAAATAAAAATATACATATGTACATAATACACATAACTGAATGTTGAAAAATATGATTAATAAAAATATTTACTTAAATGATGAATATTGGTAGAAAGAGAAGGAGGGCGACAATTATAAGAGATGCAGTGTGCGATGCAATTCTTTTCCCATTCTCTGTCCGAGCACAAGATACGACATTGTTCCACACAAACTGCAGGTGACTTAGGCAGATAATTGACATTTCCTCCGATGGTTCCAACTAACACCATCATCATCACTACCATCATTATCATCTTAATCATTCCCATCTCTTCGTTTTTTCTTTTTATTTTTTATTTGTAATGAACTTATTATAAAATACGGTGAATGACTCCTTTATTTATAGTCGTAAACATATGTAACTGTAATTGTAATTAATTTACAGTCACGTGAATGATATAATGATATATAGTAAGTTGACCAAATTTATTTTTGTCATTAAGTAAATTTTGACTAATATTTAAATGATATTTGGTAAAGTGTGCAATAAATTTCTTTCATGTTAATCAAACTTCTATTTATAGACGTAACCCACTTAACACTTTATTAAGATACTGCTTCGCACGTATGTGTGGGATATATTTTTTTTTAATATACATGCATATATATGCATATGCGGACATAATAGTTTTTGATGGAAATAAGATAATTGTAACATTTAAGTGTTGACTGATTTCTAGCTACCTCTCGCAAATTCTATGTTTGCATACGACTGCGTTTTTTGGACGTTAAACAATAATCACATAAATTGTTTGTAGTATTATTTTATACTGTTTCGCGGCGCTTAAAAGCATTTTCAATCAAAAGTTCATTCCTGCTAGTGTTTGTGGTGGCGGATGGTTACAAATGGTTAAAAAAAAAAATTTTATTTTTCTTAATATTTTGTTCAAACTAACTATTCTTATTTTCTATATATATTAACTAAAAAATTAAAAAAACTTGGTATAACTGGTTGAAGTGGTCTGACCAACTATCCATTGATGATGCCAGGTTGATGTATGATCCTAATTTCAAAATATGACTGATTTATTTAATTTTTTTATGACTTTCTATTTATCTTAACAGTGCAGGTTGAAACTGTTAGAAGAAAAGATTTGCTAATTTGTACAATTCTCTAAAAAGAATGTTAATTAATAAGGGATAAAATGATATAGTTTGTGTTGCCATAACAATAGGTAAACATTTGAGAATTAATCTATTGGCTTTTTCCGATTAATTTGATATTTGATACAGAAAACTAAAAAAATAAAACAATTTTATACTAGAAAATTAAATGACCGATTTCCCAAGTATAAACTGATCAATACAAACTTTAAAAACTAAAAATTAAATCGAATCCAAATCAGTATACTAGAAAATTTTAATTACTCAAAATCTTCTCGAACGAGCAGATAAGATAAATTTCAGTTAATTAGTAACATTTATCTAACTGAACTAACCGAATATGTAGCCCCAGTCCAACAAAAATGGTGGTCTGAAGTAGAACAAAATATGTGGCCCTTTGAAAATTACAAATTTTGAAAGAAAAAAAATTCAAATATGAAAATATAACTGAACACTATAATTAAAAAATAAAAACATTTAAGAATTTATAGAATTACATCTATGAATTTTGCGACAGTTATTCTACTTGGTTTGTTTAATTGCTTGGAAATAATAAAAAAAATATTGTAATTATGTGAAAAAGATAATAAATTATGAAACATCTTAACTGATCGAATTGATGAAGAGAAGAGAGTAAACCTTTTTTTAAGGTTTAAAACTTTATTCTAAATTAATTTAAAAATAATTGACAAAAAGATAATAAAATAACTTGACATGAAAAAGGATAATTAGGATTTTATAAAGTAATTCAATAAATTTATAATATATATATGGCCTGTTGATTTGGATAACAAAACTACCCGGTGACACAAAAAAGGGAAAGAAGCAGAAGAGAGGATGAGAGTTGCAACTACCCGGTGACAAAAAATAAGCAAGCATATTGACATATTGTGCTCTTCACATGCAAGCAAAGAGACTAAAAAACGTTCATGTATGCTCCACATCTCTATATGCCATGCAGGCTAAAAATATAAAATATCTTAGTATGATGCAAGTCCACTTTGGCACCTTTAAATATGCAATCATATATATCAAAAAGATATTCGTCTAATTCAGTCATCACTTTTTCGAACACAGATCAACTAAAAAGTATTCACTTCTCCAAACATAAAAAAAAAAGAAATTCCTTTCAAAAAATCAAATAATTGAATAAATTGCATCCAAGGAAAGAAAAAAATAGATAGAAATGAGCACAATCTAGTAAAAAAATATATAAATGAACATAAATTCGAACATTTAAAAATATTTAAAATATAAATAAAATTAAATGATAAAAAGTTTATAAAATTGTTTACTATGTCTGCCTTTAACGCAATTCACATATAAAAAATATTATGTAAAGAACTGTGGTCCAATGAAGTAATCTGGTTCATTTGTTTCAGATGTAGAAACATTAGGAGAGTAATTGTTTCATTTGTTTTGGAAATGTATACAAAATATTTGGAAAGTTGAGGAAACTTTTGACATAAAATTTTAAGTTTTCCCTAAAAATTTTAGTTTCCTCCATTGCTTCTCTTTTGATATAGGATTAATGGCATTAATATTATGTTTGAACAAAAAAGTTAGTCATATACCGTAGACTCTCATTCAATTGATAGTTCAATGTGAAGTTGGAGAAGAAGGAGAATAAGAGAAAGTAGAAGAATGTGAAGTTGGAGAGAACTAAGAAGACGAAGGTGATGAAGAAGGAACAGAAACAAGAAGAGAAAGAGAATAATAAATCCCAGAAGAAAAAGATGAAGAGGAAGAAAAAAAAGTCAGAGAAGATGAAGATAATGATGAAAAACAAGACTAGGAAAAAGAAGAACAAAAGTCCTAAGAAAATGAAGACATAACACAAAAAGAGATGAAGAATAAGAATATCGAAACATGTATAATAGGAAGAAGACGTAGACGCCGAAGATGATAAGGTAAAAGAAAAAAAATATGTGGAAAAGAAGAAGAAGACCTGAAAAATAAAAATCAGAAGAATAAAAAGTAAGAAGAAAAACCGAAGAAGAAAAAAAACATAAAAAAAAAGATAAAGGTGGAAGATAATGAAGAAGAATGCGGAAAAAAACAATAAGGAAATAAGTAAAGAATAACTAAATTATAAAGAACTCATGTTTGGTTTAGTTCAGTTGGTTTGTGGGTTTTATACACTTATTTAGTATTATTTTTAGGTGTTTAACTTGAAAGAATTGTTTATTTTTGGGTTAGGTTTATTCTTATCTTGTTTATCTATGTCTCTTTGGTTTAGAACGTAAATTTATTTGCGACAATTACACTAAAATACACTTTTTCAAACTCATATTAAACTAAAAGGTATTTCTAGCTATTACGTCAATATTTTACTGTTCATTCCGAAATTTTCCCTTATGTTCACGATAACGGTGGATGTGAACTCGTGGATACCGAATTAAATCCAGTTAAAAATAGTAATTATTTTGTCCCTTTTGTTTTGTTTTGTATTTTTCTGTATTTTGAAAGATATAAAACAATTTTTTTTGTTATAATGAATTCTAACTTTATTTTGTCATTATTTTAAAATCCATTATGTTATACTTTATCAAACAATAAATTTTTCAAATAAATTATATAAAAAGTTCAAAAAAAAAATCAGAAATCTACTTAGGTATCCATTCACAATATAAGATGTGGATGATGCTTGATGGACATATAACATGGACACGATTCCGTGGATCTAGTTTCATTCATATATTCGACGTGGATATACATTTTACATTTTCTATAACATGGACATGATCATGTGGATAGGTTATGGACAATGTAAAATGTATATATATACATGTTGAATATATCAATGAAAACATATCCACGCAACCATGCCCATATTGTGAATAGTGTAAAGTATATATCCACGTCGACTATATCAATTAAAACAAATACACGCCTTCATGTTCATGTTATATATATATCATGCATCATCCACATCTTATTTTGTGAATGGATATCTAACTAGACTTCTGATATTTTTTGAAAATTTTATAAAAGCTTTTTGAAAAGTTTCTTGTTTGATAAATAAAGTATAACATAATGGGTCTTAAAACAATGACTGAATAAAATTAGAATTCTTTCTAACAAAATAAATTATTTATATCTTTCACAAAACAGAAAAATACAAAACACAAAAAATAATTACTGTTTTTAAAATCTGGGTTTAATCCATTATCCAAATTTTTGTATCCACCATTATTGTAAACACGGGGGGCAATTTCAGATTTATTTGGGGTGAACAGTATTGAAAGTACTAAAAAAATCCCATAATAGTTGAAAGTGCCTTTCTTGTTATAAAAACTCATGAAAGTGTCTTTTAGTGTAAATAAACTCAATTTATTTTTACAATCTAGAAACTGTTTGGGCCTGTTGATGTCTGGTAGTGAGGGTGTCAAGTTTTACCCTTATGAAATCAATATACCGCAAGTGCACAGCCGCAAGTTGATAACACTGTATTTTGACCATTTTTATGGATCACTTTAATATCTTTTGCAGGTGTTTTTACTCCATTCTCAAAGATTTTCAAAGGATTTCTATGTTTTCCGATTTTAAAAGACTTTTCAGGTAATTAGGGAGAAATAGGTGCAAATTAGAACAAAAAGACTCTTTTGGATAAATTTAGACCATCAGAACTCTTATGGAGAGACGAAGATCTTCTCGCCGAGTGATCACCCTCAAAATTGGACAATTAATAGAAGACTCAACCACCTTTTAAATGCACATGGGTTTGGAGACATTTCAACGGTTGGATCTCAAGATATTCCATTTGCCCAGAGACATTCGACGACAGCTGGCAAGCCACGCGACCGCGGCCAGCAGCCCATTCACCGCGGCCAGAGCCACGCGACCGCGGCGAGAGCGACACGGCCGCAGACAAGCCTTCATTCCCCACGGTCACACCTCACGCGGCCGCGGCAAGACATTTCCGACTTAAAAAGCCCATTTCTGAAGTCAAGTCATTTCCCCGCCTGAATTCCGGAACCCTAGAGACCTTGGAGTATTGAAGACTATAAATACTTATCATTTAGGTCGTTTTTAGACATCACCTTTCTTACTTTTACAAAAACCCTTTTTCCAGCCGTTTTATGCGATTTTTAGAGAAGAATGTTCAACTCTGAGTTTATCAGTAGAGAAGCTTTCTTTCATCTCTTTTCTTTACTGTTTTTTATTGCTTTCATTAAAACCAATGATGATGTCGACCTCAGCCATGGCTGAGTAGATCCCGAGTTGGGCATAGGGTTCCCGAAAGGGGCTCTCATAATCGATTGAGACATCTAGGTTCTTAGATCTAGGATTTTAACTATGCTCTCTGTTTATTCTCATCTTTAATGCATGTTTGCTTGATTGATCACCTCGTATCTGATCTAGATAGTTAGTGTTGCGAAAGTTTCCATTAAATATCCAACCTAGAATGAAACATGCGATTTTTCCGTAGGAGTAGAAACCTACCTGCGGTGAAATCGTGAGTACTGACGAGTCTTGTGCAGCTCTCGCGTTTTCTCCACTCCAGAGCCAGAGTGGAAACCTACTGGTCAGAGTTGCGAGAAACAGTTGGTTATGATCACGACGGTGACGTAGTCATACCGCCGAACTCTAGCTCTAGAACCCTAATATATCGATATCTGTCTATCCCAATCTTAAACCCCTAGTGATGAAGCCTATTATGATCCCTGTAGAGTTCCCGAAAGTCCAGCGTTTTTAGTCATAGTTTACAAACCAATCGATATTTACTTGCTCTTTTAGGTCTGCATTTTATTTGCCTTAGTTCGATTTTCTGCTTGTTTCATTTGCTTCTATTCGATTTTCTACTTGCCTTTTAGGATAAATTCATTTGCTTTCTTTAGTTTTAGTTTAATCTGTGACAAATAACCAACCCCTAAAACCGATATAGTCTAGACATAAACTTAGAAACCGTAGAAAAATACTAGGCACACAAATCCCTGTGGATTCGATCCCTAAGTACTACAACTGATTAGTTGTGCACTTGCGGATTTTATTTGTTTTTATTAAGGGTAAAACTTGTTCCCTCACCTCGTAGCACATTAAGTTTTTGGCGCCGTTTCCGGGTGTTTGTTTCGCTGTCCTTTTTATTTTTCTTGTTCTAATTTCTGTTCTAGACATCTGATATCTAGTTCCTTCTTAAGTTGCTGAATTATCTTTCCATTCTTTTGTTTTACTCTGAATTGCATAAATACCAGGCGCAGACCTGCAGAAAACATTCCAATTCTAGACGAGATAGACAGACACGAAAGAGAACTTCGAAGACTTAGACGAACGCAAGGAATAGTTGACGACGACCAGCCTAGAGATCCTGTTAACCGAAACTTAAACATGGACCTAGATGGGTTGATAACACCGGATTTTGACCATTTTTATGGATCACTTTAATGTCTTTTACAGGTGTTTTTACTCCATTTTCAAAGGTTTTCAAAGGACTTCTATGTTTTCGGATTTTAAAAGACTTTTCAGGTAATTTGGGATAAAGAGGCACAAATTGGATCAAAAAGACTCTTTTGGATAAATGCAGACCGTCAGAACTCTCATGGAGAGATGAAGACCTTCTCACCATCTGATCACAATCAAAATTGGAAAAATTATAGAATAATCAACCAACTTTCAAATGCACTTGGTTTGGAGACATTCCAATGGTTGGATATCAAGATATTCTTTTTGCCCCGGAGACACTGGAAGCAGCCATCAAGTCATGCGGCCGCGGCCACCAACCCATCCACCGCGGTCACGAGCCTCACGACCGCGGCCAAACCTCTATTTCCCGCGGCCACGTTATGCCTGACCGCGGCCGGCCAACTCCGATTAAAAGCCCATATTTCTGAAGCCCAAAGTCATTTCTCTGCCTCAATTCTGGAACCTTAAAGACCATGGAGTATTGAAGCCTATAAATACTTGTCGTTTAGGTCGTTTTTAGATATCACCTTCATACTTTACAAAAACCCTTTTTCTTCAGCCGTTTTATGCGATTTTTAGAGAAGATTGTTTAACTCTGAGTTCATCAATAGAGAAGCTTTCTTTCATCTCTTTTCTTTACTGTTTTTGATTGCTTTTATTAAAACAAATTATAATGTCGACCTCTGCCATGTCTGAGTAGATCCCGAGTTGGGCTTAGGGTTCTCGAAAGGGGCTCTCATAATCGATTAAGACATCTAGGTTTATAGATCTGGGATTTTAACATTGTTCTCTGTTTATTCTCGTCCTTGTTGCATGTATGCTTGATTGATCACCTCGTATCTGATCTAGATAGTTAGTGTTGCGAAAGTTTTCATTAAGTATCTGACCTAGAAGGAAACATGCGATTTTTCCATAGGAGTGGAAACCTACCTGCGGCCAAATCGTGAGTACTGACGAGTCCTGTGCAGCTCTTGCGTTCTCTCCCTTCCAGGGACAGAGTGGAAACCTACTGGTCAGGGTTGCGAGAAACAGTTGGTCACGATCACGACAGTGACGTAGTCATACCGCCGTACTCTAGCTCTAGAACCCTATATTTCGATATCCGTCAATCCCAATCTATAATCCCTAGTGTTGAAACCGATTATAATCCCTGTAGATTTCCCAAAAGCTCAGCGTTTTTAGCCATAGTTTACAAACCAATCGATTTTTACTTGCTCATTTAGATCTGCATTTTATTTGCTTTAGTTTGATATTCTGCTTGTTTCATTTGCCTTTCATTCGATTTTCTACTTGTTCTTTAGGATAGATCTATTTGCCTTCTTTAGTTTTAGTTTAATCCTTCCCAGAAGAGACAAAATGGAGCTCTTCCCGGAAGGGTTGAAGATAACCCCAAGAGATTTTGCAACGCCATAACCATGCTGCCCGAAGAAGAAGCCAGAACTGATGGAAAGGATGAAGAAACCCCAATCTTTGTTCCAATCTACAAGGATGTCGATGTCAAGAAGCCACCATTCACAGACTGTCTATGCGATTCTGGAGCCAATGTCAACATCTTGTCAAAGATATTTGCCGAAAAATTGGGCAGAAAAACTTTCAGGACATCGACTGTCAAGGTTATCTTAGGAGATTCATCTCAAAAAGATACTGAAGGGGCGATTCATGATCTACAAGTTCTAGTAGGGGACAAGATTGTTCCAGCAGACTTCCAAGTTTTGGAAATGGATCAAGACAAGGAGAGACCACTCATATTCGAGAGACCATTTCTAGCTACTGTAGGAGCAGTAATCGATCATGCAAACCGGCATGCTGTCTTCCTCAATGTAGATCACAGGAAGTTTTATCCGACTATCCTAGACGATTTTCCAAGTAAAGAAAATCGGCCAAAAGAGAAGGAAAAGGAGAAGCCAAGAGCTTTTGCAAAGATCAAGATCATCATTCCGCCAGATGCAATAGAGACTAGTGAGGACCAAATCCAAGAGCTGACCGAGAACACAAAAAGGGTTTTAAACAACGTTAAAGTCTGGAAGAAGAGTAAAGGAAAGAAGCTAGCGCCTCAAGGAGAAGAAGCTAAACCTCTAGCGATCGGAAACGATAAAAGCACATCAAGTGGAGTGCAATTTCCATCAGCCTGATTTTTTCATGCCTGAGTCGAGCTAAACGACTTAAAACAAAAGCGCTTAATGGGAGGCAACCCATTTAGGTATACTTTCTTTTAGTTTTCTTTTCTTTTTTACAATTTATGTTTTCTTTTTCTTTTAGTTTCAGGTACTATTATAAAACAAAAACACAAAAAAATCAGAAAATTTGAAAATTTGAAAAACCGAAAAAGAAGGAGAGGTTTTTAGCTGTTCGGCCCGGCAGAAACCTGAAAGATGGACGAAGGTCGCAGGAAAATGGGCTGCAGTCGCGACCAACCGACCCGCGGGCAACACACCTTCGACTGCGGCACCGTAAATGTGACCGCGGGTGATGCTATGTTCACCACGGTCGTGCGTCTCCTGACCGCGGCCGTTGGTCGTTGAGATGGAACCTCCAATTTCCGTTGCTTTTTAGATGTTCCCGGTGATTCACGACGATTCCTGGAACATTCCCAAAAAAGTCCATTAAGATTTTCCGTAAGTTTTAAATTCCCTGTTGCGTACAAGACAAGAAAGGTAAGTTCACGTAAGCCTTTGAATTCCCGAAAATTTCTCCTTTTTGCCACAAAACGCTTTTTAAAGAAAGGAAACACACTTTTTGGATCAAAACTCCTTTTTCTCTTTTCTTCTCCTCTGAAAATTTCTCCTTTTTGCCACAAAAACGCTTTTTAAAGAAAGGAAACACACTTTTTGGATCAAAACTCCTTTTTCTCTTCTCCTCCAAAAGACTTGGAGATTTAGGAAATAAAACATATTTTTCAATTCTTAAGCTTTTAAAGAAATTTTTGACCCAAACCTCACTCTTTTTCAAAGCTGATTTCAAATTTATCATCAAATCTCTCTTTCCAGCAAGGTATGAAGCTTAACCTCACCATTTTTAATTGATTTTGAAATTTAGGATTTTTCTTAAAAAGCCCAAATCTTGGTTTATTAATGGTGGAAATAGCTTAAGAACAATAGATTATCCTTCTAGGTTATCTGAAAATCGATTTTAACACTTAGCTTAAGAGGAATTGAGAATTTTGAAATTTGGATTCTACATGCTTTGTAAAAACCGAATTTGGAACAGCAAACTTGATTGAATTTGATCAAATCTTGTGTGATTAGTGATTTTTATTAGGTAACCTATAGATTTGACATGAAAATTGCTCAATTAAACCAATATTTAGAAGATTTCTATGTTGAGGACATAAAAAATCTGAATCTGGTCATGAACTACTCAATTTATTCGATTTAATATCAATTATGCTTGCTTGTTGTTTTAACTAATCTCTTGATACTATGATTAGTATCACTGATCGTTAATCGGTTAAACTCAGTATCCATATTCACTCTCTTTCCAAGAATCTTCTTGTCTTGTAGGAAAATGGAACAAACCAAGTCTCGAAGAAGAACATGATTTTGACTTATCGAGAGAGATGGGTCATGGCGTCTATGATAGCGGGAGATCCAAGTCAGCCCTTCTTACTCATCCTGCCGTGAGAGTTGTGCACAAACTCTTAGCACACACGATTTTCTTTAGAGCCAACATGGGGTGTGTTTTGAAGACCGAGCTCATTACACTTCAGATACCATTTATGGATGACCCTGGACTTGCCTGTTTTCCTGGATCATAGCACAGAACATGGTGAAGGTAAAGCATGATTTACATGGTTGTGAGGACGCTACTACTGCTTATGGGAGCGCTATTACAGAAATACTGCAGGCTGTAGGATTCAATATCTCATATGATGATCCACTTCCGGACGTCTGGTATGACCTACTCTATCTCTCTCGCGATCACACCATCTCTCGTGCACTTTTCGATCCAGACAGGTTTGGTTACAAGTATTGCACTGGCACCGAAGAGTACCGAGTCTGTTTACCTACAGCATCAGTCCAGAGATTGTGTAACGGAGGACGTCCGCGATGGACACCGGAACCTGATGAGTTTTTACCCACTGTATCTCGTCTACCATTCACTATTGGGCAATACATAGTGGCCAAGGCGAAGAGCGACGCAACTGCAGCACGTGCTCACTTTCAGCCATCTGTTTCCACCGGCCATACTTCATCATCGACATCATCACACACACATTCTGATCTGGAACGCAGAGTTGAGAGACAAGGATGACGCTTTGAGCGCGTCGTCACCTTCCTACAGGAGCAGCACCATTTCGAAGCAAACACATCGGAGGATGAGTGATTTATCAGCACTTCATTGTCATTTTACAGCTATCACAATTCTATCATCATTTTTTTATCTTATTTTATTTTCGCTTTTATTCACCATCTTTTCACCAACTTTTTCACACTAGAGACAGTGTGATTTAAGTCTAGGGGAGGATGTCTATCCGTACTAATCATTTTCTTGCTTTGTTTTTAAAATTTCAAGTACTTTATAAATTTAATATGTAATCTATTCGATCTTAAGTATTTTTCAGGAATGTTTGACACAAAACTGTGAGGATTTAGACCTGCACGCTTCTACACTACGCATGATAGCTCATTTGTGTTCCCTTTTTCAAAAAAAAAAATTGAAAGAAAAGGAAACAAAAAGCCTAATGAGTCGTAGATTGTCAAAATTTTTGGAGCAAAAAGCAACCACTATTCATTTAAAGAGCTATGGTTTTAAAAGATTTACAAAAATCTAAGTCTGGAGGAGTTAGGAGAGAACCTGAGGAAAAAGACCAGAAATCTATGGCAAGAAGAAAGTGACTGAAAACTGTGGATATCAACAGCTTCACTCTGTCTTGCGGTTTTGCATAATATTTTGCATCCTTCATATATTCAGGTAACCCATAAACACTTTATGCCTTACCTCTAGAATAACCCTTTTGATACCTAGCCTAGATTGCCACGCTTATACTTTCTTTGGTGAGAACCACCAAAATTTTTAATGAATGTTAAGAGCTAGTTGACTGGAAGTTAGATCTTAGTGCAATAAATTTCCGCATGACGGATTAACGGACTAGTTATGCCATTATTTCTAGTGAGAATTTTCTAGGCTATTCCCGATTGATGCATAATGATTGATATTGGTCTAGAAGCTTGGTCTCTGAGATTTTTTTTAGTTCTTGCGTTTTCAAACCTCTCACCGAGATTTGGCCTTTGTTTTGTTTGAGGACAAACAAAAAAGTAAGTCTGGGGGAGTTGATAACACCGGATTTTGACCATTTTTATGGATCACTTTAATGTTTTTTTACTCCATTTTCAAAAGTTTTCAAAGGATTTCTATGTTTTCAGATTTTAAAAGACTTTTCAGGTAATTTGGGATAAAGAGGCACAAATTGGAACAAAAAAAACTCTTTTGGATAAATGCAGACCGTCAGAACTCTCATGGAGAGACGAAGACCTTCTCACCGTCTGATCACCCTCAAAATTGGACAACTTATAGAAGAATCAACCAGCTTTCCAATGCACTTGATTTGGAGACATTCCAACGGTTGGATCTCAAGATATTCCTTTTGCCCCGTAGACACTCGAAGACGGCCAGCAAGTCACGCGGCCCCGGTTATGAGCCTCACGACCGCAGCTAAACCTCTATTCGCCGCGGCCACGTTACTTCTGACCGTGGCTGGCCAACTCCGACTAAAAGCCCATATTTCTGAAGCCTAAAGTCATTCTCTGCCTCAATTCCGGAACCATAGAGACCATGGAGTATTGAAGACTATAAATACTTGTCGTTTAGATCGTTTTTAGATATCACCTTCATACTTTAAAAAAACCCTTTTTTCAGCCGTTTTATGTGATTTTTAGAGAAGATTGTTCAACTCTGAGTTCATCAATAGAGAAGCTTTCTTTCATCTCTTTTCTTTACTGTTTTTGATTGCTTTTTTTTTAAAACCAATGATGATGTCGATCTCAGCCATGTCTGAGTAGATCCCGAGTTGGGCTTAGGGTTCTCAAAAGGGGCTCTCATAATCAATTAAGACATCTAGGTTTATAGATCTGGGATTTTAACATTGTTCTCAGTTTATTCTCGTCCTTATTGCATGTATTCTTGATTGATCACCTCGTATCTGATCTAGATAGTTAGTGTTGCGAAAGTTTTCATTAAGTATCCGACCTAGAATGAAACAGGCGATTTTTCCGTAGGAGTGGAAACTTACCTGCGGCGAAATCGTGAGTACTGACGAGTCCCGTGCAGCTCTTGCATTCTCTCCCTTCCAGGGACAGAGTGGAAACCTACTGGTCAGGGTTGCGAGAAACAGTTGGTCACGATCACGACAATGACGTAGTCATACCGCCGTACTCTAGCTCTAGAACCCTATATTTCGATATCTGTCAATCCCAATCTATAATCCCTAGTGTTGAAACCGAATATGATCCCTGTAGAGTTCCCAAAAGCTCAGCGTTTTTAGCCATAGTTTACAAACCAATCGATTTTTACTTGCTCATTTAGATCTGCATTTTATTTGCTTTAGTTTTATATTCTGCTTGTTTCATTTGCCTTTCATTTGATTTACTACTTGCTCTTTAGGATAGATCTATTTGCCTTCTTTAGTTTTAGTTTAATCCGTGACAACCAACCAACCCCTAAAACCAATCTAGTCTAGACACAAAATTAGAAACCGTAGAAGAATACCAGGCACACAAATCTCTATGGATTCGATCCCTAAGTACTACAATTGATTAGCTGTGCACTTGCGGCTTTCATTTTTTTTTTTATTAAGGGTAAAACTTGTTCCTTCACGCAGTAGACACATCATGGGTCCGAACATGGTGAAAATGAAGAGAATGATCGCAGAGAAGGTGATCATGCTTGACAAGATGGAGAAGGGAATGAGATCCCTCCAAGAAATTCTCAAAACCAAGAGAGAGAAGAACACGAAGACCTTGATGCACCTATCAATGCAGCCGATGGTAACAACCAGGAGATGTAGCCGAATGGGTGCAATAACAGCCCTGTTCAGCAAGCAAATTAACACCGAAGACAAGCTAGGAACCATCGCATAGCTGATTTCGACGCACATATAGACAATAACCGGGTTGGTATAGACAATAACCATGGCACACACAATCTCAAGCCAATAGCAATGACTGTCCGGAATACGATCGATCGATGAAGCTGACTGGAAAGGATAACAAGGAGATAACCGAGTTGAAGAAAATGATGAGCTAGCTTTTAAAAAGCCACAATCGCCCAATTCATGCTTGTGAGACCAACAATAGCGTAGAAGACGAAGGACCCTGTGATACCGATCACACTAATCCAACCTTTCAGGAAGAAGAAGTGAATTATGTAGGAGCACAAGCACCATATCCGAATCGCTTCAACAATGGTTTTAAAAACAACTTCTGAAATGCAAACTACAACAATCTCTCTTACCGCCATCCAAATGTGGAGAATCCTCAAGACCAGCATTACCCACCGCAGCAGAAACCCTTCCAAAACAAGTTCCAAGGTGGAAGTTTCAGAGGGACTGGAGTTTTTCAGCCGCGACAACCAAATAACTATCAAGGTACGGGATTCAATAATCAATTTGGACAGCAGCAGGGAGTTACAACAAACCAGCTAGCTTCGCAAATAGGAAGACTTGAACAGTCTATCCAACAGCTTGTTATGACAAACGAGAAGGCAGCCAAAGACATGAACATGAAAGTCAATTGCATGTACAATGACCTGAACGGGAATTTTGAAGCTTTATCTTCTCACGTCAAAAAGCTAGACGTCCAATTTTGATGTAGGAACAAGTGAGACTTGTTCTTACTTGGGTGGAAAGGTGGTGAATCTCTAGCTAGCTCTACGACGCTCTCTAGATGACTCGGTAGAGATGAGTGATGAAACTAGGTAACAAGGGTTACAATGGATCGAGAGCCGCCACACAGAGGATGAGAGTCTGTGATAAGTCTTGTTCTTCAGCTTCAAAGGAATCGCACCAAATAAGAGGAAGAGAGCTAGTTGCGGCTAGGGTTTTGTTCTCTAAAGAAAACTCGGTATTTTATTAATTAAAGGTAAAATGTTACAAGCTGATAAGGAACCTTAAATAATGGTACGACAGCTGGTGGATTCTCTTGGCCAAAGATGGTACAAAAAGGAAAGTACTAAACTTAAAAGAAAAATGGAAAACTACTAGAATTCTAAAACGACTAAGGGAAAAGTTCCTGCAAAACAAACAAGAAACTCGTGAGAATAATCTGTAATGTAAACACTTACATTGGCTCGAGGAGTGGAATTTGCACTTGTTTGGAAATGATAAGCATTGCTGCTTTCTTGTTGCCTTGTAAGACCGGCAAGAATGACATGGTTTGGAGCTTGAGTTGCACGTAGTCATTGCTTGATGTTTTCTTAGTGTTCTTGGTTTCTTGAAGGTCTTTGGACTCTATTAGCTTTGATCCAGCCGTGGCCTCCAAGTCTTGTGTCTCTATGGTATTGAACTCGGTCAGGGGCTCCATCGGTGTTTTTTCGGGTGATCTCTCCTTTAAGCAGCTTCTCTTTGAGTTCTTCAAGTTCTATAAGTGTGATCAGCCCATCTATTGACTTCTTGAACTCTTCTCTTAAGCTCTTAGTTCCTGGTCTTGTTCTTGGTGCGTATCTCATCGTGGGTATGTTGATCGGTTCTTCATCAGCTAGAATGATGCTTGTCTCGATGTCCTCATCATTCCCTCCCTCTTCAAAAGGTTCTGACCTCAGAACAGGTTCTCCTTCATGAAAGGGAGCTAAGTCAGTAACATTAAAGGTTGGAGAAATGTTCATCTCACCTGGCAACTCAGGCTTATATGCATTTTCATTGATCTTCTCTAGAACTCGGAAAGGCCCATATCCTCTCAGTAAAAGCTTTGATCTCCTCTGGGTTGGAAACCTCTCGGTCCTCATGTGAAGCCAGACCAATCTCTTGGTTCAAATGTGAGCTCCTTTTGGTGTTTGTCAGCTTGTTGTTTGTAATTCTCGGTCTTTTTCTCCAAGTTCTTCTTGACTCGCTGGTGTAATTTCTTCACAAATTCAGCTTTGGTTTCTCCTTTCTGCACTAGAGTAAACAGCTTGGGGAAGCGGTGAGAGATCTAAAGGGGTAAAGGGGTTGAACCCATAAACAACTTCAAATGGTGATTGTTTAGTGGCCGAGTGTTTAGCATGATTATAACCAATCTCGATGTATGGTAACAAGATAACCAATTTCTCAAATTTTTACCCACTGTAGCTCTCAACAAGGTGGAGAATGTCCGGTTGACTACCTCTGTTTGGCCATGAGTTTGTGGATGGCAACTGGTGGAGAAAAGCAGCTTGGTCCCTAGTTTCTTCCACAATGTCTTCCAGAAATGGCTGAGGAATTTGGTGTCTCGATCAGAGACTATGGTCCTTGCTGCTCGTACACTCACAT